>NC_133658.1:254790396-255090396 GCF_037893015.1 Macrotis lagotis | reverse complement strand
TAGTAAAAAAGTTAGAAGAGGTTAAGAGAAGTGCAGCTGAGTGAGAAATGAGAAGGCTTACCTGGGAGTCCTCCTTAATGGAGGCTCCAGAAGGTACTCCCCACTCTCCACTCTCCAATCAGAAGAAAAGAGGAGCCCTGGGGATGGGGATTATTGAGCGATCTGAGTACCCTGGGCTGACATCATCTTGTTAAATGGAGGTGTTACCGGGATAGGCTTGAAGTCCAGAGGTGTGCAGCTGGATGGGCAATGAGAAATGTTTTATCTCTAGTCATAAAGCTATAGTGTCCGAGGCAACACCTGAACCCAGATCATCTGGATTCAAGTTCAGCATTCTAACAATGAGACTACATGGATGAAATCTTATCTTCATAATAAGAACAGCTGACATTTAGGTGATCTTTTAAAGTTTAGCAAGCATTTAACTCATAGTAGGAACTGTGGATTTTATCATTCCCATTTTAATGGTGAAGAACCTCAAGCTCAGAGAGTATAAGAAACTAGCTTATCTATGATATTATTGGGAAGTTAATAAGCTTTTAAATGGAGTCTACTATGTATGAGCCAGGGAATGAGCTAAATACTTTCACAAATACATCTCAGATGATCTTAATAACCCTGGGGGGAAGAGTGCTATCATCTCTGTTTTAGAGTTGAGGAAGCTGAGGCAAAGTGACTTGCCCAAAGTCACTTGAGTCCAGTCTGAGGCTACATTTGAACTCAGATCTTCCTAAGTCAGACTCATCATGCTATCCATTGAGCCAGGGAACTGACTGGACTTCAGGTCCATAATTTTCTCCCTCCAGTACATTACAATGTCATTCCAGTCATTTCCATCAAAATATTTATCTTCAGGGGGCAGCTAGGTGGTGAAGTGGATAGAGCACTAATCCTGGAGTCAGGAGGACCTTAGTTCAAATCCAACCTCACTTAATAATTGCCTAGCTGTGTGACTTGGGCAAGTCACTCTTAACCCTATTGCCTTAAATAAAATAAATATTTCTCATTAATTAAAATTTATTAATAACAATAGCTGATATGTGTGTAACTTTTCCATTCCATTCCAAAGTGCATTATTTCATTTGATCTCAAGGGCATCTAGGTGGGGCAGTGGAGTGAAAAAAACCTGATCTTAAAGACCTTGGGCAAGTCATTTAACCCGTTTGCCTCAATTTCCTCAGCTGTAATAATAGCCCTTATCTCCCAGGATTGTTGTGAGAAATTCATTTTTAAGTGCTTAGCACAATGTCTGACATATCATTAGTATTATATAAATGTTAGCTATTATCCTTTGAACTTTGTGGGGGTAAATAGTGAAAGCATGAACTTCATTGTGTCAGTAAAGATATCAAAGTCCCCTGAAATGTAAGTAAGATCACCTGGTTTGGAAATGGGAGCTTTCAGAGTTCCAGGTGCCTAGCCCATATATTTGAATTATAAATCCAGTGCTTACTCCATTCCTCAGTTATCAATTTTAAAATCACTTTTACTGCCTTCTATTTTTGTTAGGATTGATAGACCCAATTTAACCAAAATGTGGAATGTCTACAGGATCCTAAATATCCAGATAAAAAGTGAAAGGCAGTTGCTGAGATGGTTTAAGATAATGAGTATTGTGGACACCAAGCATATATATAATTGATATCTCTCCCTTCCCTCTCCCCATCCAAATGTTGTAATACTTACTTATAGACAGTCAGAAAGTCAGTCGTCTTCATTTAGCCACATATCAGTGAGAAAATGAGTAAGTAGGGTAGTAGGTTATATCAGATCAATTGTAAATGATTGAAATTCAAAGACTAGAAAAAGAGACTGGAGGGCTACCTGGAAGAGCCTCAGCAGGTGAATTAGATAAGAAAGGTGACCCCCCCTGGGCAGAATGGCCTGGGGTGAAGATGCTTTACCTATACTTGGGTTAGAAGAGATCAGGTAAGGCCCGGATGCAACCACAGGGGAAAGTGTATCAAGAGACTTAAGTAGACAGCCCCCTGGGGTTCATTACACTGTGGAGGCAGCATCTGTATAGTGAATAAAGAGCTGACTTTAGAAAACCAGGAATGCTTGGGTTCAAATCCTGCCTCTGGCAAATACTGACTCTGGGTCTCTGGGCAAGTCCCTTAACTTCTCAGGACTCTAAGCAACTCTCTTCGGATGCTAAGTTGCAGAGATGGTGGGGGGTCTGGGTTGATAAGAGGAATTTCATCAGCTGACAGTTCTCTATGTTGATCAAATCACAGATTCAGGCCCTATCCCTATTTTTGGAGTAATACTAACTTAATCTTCTAAGTAAAGCCTATTCGTCATGAGTTTTCAAATAAATATTTTTTATCTGCACAGTATAGTAGAAAAATGGATGAGTTTGGAGTCAGAAGACTTGAGTTCAAGTACCAGACTCACTGGTGCAACCTAGAGACTTTGGCCAGGTTATTGCCTCTTTGGGTCTCAGTTTCCTCATCTGTAAAGTAGGGAAACTAAATCTATGACTAAACTCACCATGTTGTTTTTAGGAAAAAATGAAATTTTATATATATGTATATACATATATAATAACCTTAAAAATTGTGAAACATTAATATTATATAATATTTTTATATAGTTTCATTATTTCAGTGGACCTGTGATATCAGTGTTGTGAGTACTTACTCTAATATGCAGAACACAATCTATCTACATCCTCTTTTCCATATCTTCCCATGAATCCTCTATTGGGATCCATTTAATGGTCTAGTGCTTTCTTCTAAGTCTCTTAATAATATATTCAGGGTAGCCCTGCAACTGCTCATTTCTTATGCCCACTTCCATTATATGACTTGCCCACCTCCTTTTCCAATCATATACCTTTTACTCTAAAATATTTGTCATTTTTAATATGCTGTGGCCTATTTCTATAATATGTAGTAGGTCAGATTACACAAAATAGTTTTTAACATGAAGATTCATTATCTGAATATCTTTAAAAACTACATTTTGATTATTTCAGCAGGGTAGAAATTCCCAAGGGAAACTTTAGTCTTTAGTCTCTTCAAATAACAGTGGGACTGTCCTATGAATCTTCATACAGAATTTTTTTAACCTTTATTAGTGTACTTCTTCTATAATATTCATTATTCTTATCTTTTTGTTGTTATCCCCTACTACACTACAAGCATGGAAAAGGCAGGGAACCCTCATTTATATAAATGCTGTCTCCCCAATGAACACAGATAGCACCATGCTCTACATACCGCTAACATTTAATACATCTTTGTTAAAATTCAATGAAAGAAGTTGGGGCAGTAGATAGAGTACCCTGGACCTGAGGTTAGGAAGATCTAAGTTCAAATCTGACCTCACACACTTACTATCTGTGTGACCCTAGGAAAGTCACTATTTAAATCTGTCTTTGTATCATCTGTAAAACGAAGGCAGTACCTAGCTCCCAGGGTTGTTATAAGAATCAGATATGATACTATTTGTAAAATGCTTTGTAAAGTGCTATAGAAATGCTAGCTATTGTTGCTGTTGTTTGCACCCAAGAATAACAATAAAGATTGTCATCACTATCAAAAGACACTAAAATTTTATATAGCTACATATACATAAATATATATACTTATGTGTATATGTCATTTAATAAGTAATTTTACAGATGAGAAACTGAGGCAAATAAGGTTAAGTGACTTGCCTCAGAGCTAGTATATGTCTGAGATCAAACTTGAACTCATGTCTTTCTGATTCCAGGTCCAACAATCCATCCACTGTGCCACTAGCTGCCACATATTTGTGTATATGTACTGTTTATGGATGTGGATGTCTAGATATACTATATACATGTGTGTATGTATAGAGAGAAATAGAAGATGAATAGACAGACAGAAATAGATGGATGGATAAACAGGCAGATAAGCATAGATTGACAGACAAAAAGATAGATGGAGAGATAGACAACTAGATAGATAGTTTGATAGACTCAAACAGATAGATGGATAGATGGATGGATGGATGGATGGATGAATGGATGGATGGATGGATGGATGGATGGATGGATGGACATATACCTAGATAGATAGAGCCAATCAGCAATGGATCTTGAATCAGGAAGACCTTAGATCAAATCCAGTCTTAGATACTTATAAGTTGTGTGATTCTGGTCAAATCATTTAACCTCCAAATATGCCAGTTTTATCTTCTACAAAATGGTAAATAATAGTACCTACCTCCCAAGATTGTTTTAAAAATCATATGAGATATTTTTGGAGCTTAAAACACCATATAAATGCAAGCTATAATAATCAATATTTATAAATACTATGAATATGAGTATTACTATTTTGCAGATAAAAAAGTAGAGATTAGAGAAGTGACTCTTGTCACATAAGTAGTAAATGACTGAGTAGGATTTGAATCCAGGTGTTCCATTTCACTTAAAAATGCATTGTTTATATAAATATGCTCAAATTTGATACTCATTTTTGAAAGTCTTTTCAGTGATCAGTTCCCCTGGATCATGTAAGATGCAATTCAACCTACAAACAATTTTTTAAAAATCATATCTATAAATAAACCAAAACTATGGGATGTGCTTTAATTATTTGATTTCTTACATTCACTCTAGTAGATTGAATAACTGAAAACCTATCACATATTATTTTAATAATTCAATGCACTGAAGAGTAAGGTAAAATGAACTAAGGGAGTTGGTTCACTGACACTAATTCTCTAAGTGATCTCTGACCATGTTTCTTCTCCAGGGAGCCTCACTTTCTCTAAATTCTCAAGGGATTTGGATTAGGTGATCTTTCCATTAACTACTATCAAAAACTGTCTATGAGGCTGTGTGTAATTCAAATGATTTAACAAATCATTTCACACTTGTATGTGGAAATAAAATAACAGGCTTTTGTAGTTGTAGGAAAATTTAAAAAGGAAAAAAATACCAGGGCATCTTTAATCTTTTTTTAAGCTGTGAATAAGAGTGATGACATTCAAGAATGGAAAAGATGGGAGGGAGAGGATAAGGAGCTATAAATAATTCTAAAATTCTATAATTCTAAATAAATAGAGAGGCAATATGCCACAATAGAAAGACAGACTTAAAGCCTAGAAACCTGTCTTCAAACCCCAGTTCTTTAAGTAAATCATTTCATCCCTGAGCCTCAATTTCCATATCTATAAATTAGCAACAGTAATACTTGCACTTATTATTCAGAAACATTGTACAGAGCATTTTTCCTGTAAAACTTATAAAAATGTGAGTACTTATTAATATTATTACTACTAATGATGATAATAAATGACACAAACCTTTTAAGTAACTGTTATAACTTAAGAAAATCATTCTGTGATGATCTACTGGCCAAATTTCATATTGAGAGTCATATTTTCCACCTTATTTTTTTACTTAATACTAGAAAAAAAATTTCCCCAGCATGTATTTAGCAGTGGTAAACCCCTAAGTGAAACTCTCCAAGAGTCTTAACAGTTCCAAAGAAGAGAAGAGTTATGTATACCTACAGTTTTTATTACATTAAAACTTTTAGATGATTTTCCATAAAAGATTAATGAGCTCCCTCTTCATGACATTATAATCTGTCAAAATTGGTTTCTTTGAAATTAAATTGAAATTTTATTACATACAATAATTGGCAATGAAGTCATCTAAGTGAAACTCCTTTAATATTTACCTGTGAGTTTGTCAGTAGAATTCATGATTTCTAACCATTTATTGACATTAATGAAGGAAGAAAAAAACAAATACTTAAAAAAAACAACTTGAGTTAAGAACTATACCTGTGACTGCTTTTAACTCCAAGAAGTTATTAATATTTTTCTATAATTTGTTTAGAATTATCTTTTCTCTTGCCTAATCTGTAACAGTTTTTGAAGCTAAATTAGCTTTTTTTTTTGTACTCTACATTTTTTAAGCTGTATTGCATTCTTCTTTTAAACCAGATTCTCATTTTCTTATCTGTCTGCTTCAAGGAAACCCACATACTTAATGAATTTGTTCAAAGTTTAGCCCATACCAAATAGCAATTTAATGTAAATATTTGAGCTGCTCTCTTAAATCTAAGTACAGTTGAACAGCTAAGACCACTAGACTTCTGGAGTGAGGACTATATATCCTAAGCTTCCCAATGAGATGAAAAGTGAGGGTAGTTGACTTTTGGCAATTCATTGTTATTAGATGTTAACTGGTCCCAATCCTTTACTTCTGCCAACCACTGACACAAATTCAGTAGGAACTTCATCCCTTCATACTCTACTTTAATCTTTAGAATTTCATCTGGTCCATTATGGGCAGATGTTATTCAAAGATCACAGGGAACACAAACTTTCTTAATTTTTTTCACAATGACCAAAGTCAGAAGTTGAGCCCATCAATACCACAACTTTGCATGGACTTCCCACTTTTTGAAGAAACTCCACTCTTTCAACAAATCCATTCAAATTTTTCTTTACCATCTGGAGGCCTTCCTCAATGTCCCAGCATGACTACTTGTCTTTCTCTTGGATTGGATCACTAGATGGCCAGAACCAAGAATAATCATCAGTAACAATGACAAGAACAATTTCTTTTTTAGTTTTATCAACACTAAATTTAATCTTCATGTGGACTAATATATGGTTCTAAGGTAACCAGGATTTTTCCAGTATTTCAAAAATAGCATGTGTGTGTGAAGACTCACAATTTTCATTTCAATCCAACCAATGTTAAATCCAGCAAAGGACCATTTTGAGCACATGAGCTGTTCTTGAGACCACCATGGGTCATTTTTGGCATTATCCTTGAAAAACAACTCCACTTCAGTTGGATAGAATTTGTATCCTTATTTATCATCAGGATTTCTTTTGAAAAAAAGAATCAAATTTAATCATTTTATATATCCATTCACAATTGGAATCATTTCACTTTAAGATAACATGTTTTGAAAAGAAGTTTTGATACTTGCTTCCCACAACAACTGGAAAATGTAACTGATAATTTGTTTGAGATTACAGCTTTTTTCTCCCAGGTGATTTTTTTTTCTATCTATATTGCCTACTATCATCTGGTCTTTGGAACCAGGATTTTTCCAAAGACTATCCAATAATTCATAGATTTCTTTTGTTTTACCCTCATAAAGTTTATTAGCTATCTTCAGTACTACCATGTACTACCATGTTCACCATGTTCCTGGTTTCAGTAGAAGGGACAATAGCAGAATATGGGAAGAAAGAGAGATTGTGATTTCTTTAGGATAGAGATCTTCCAGGTAAAGAAACTCCCTCCACCAATGCAGATTGCCACCCTCTCAATTTAAAATTTAAAAGAATTGCCTAAGGCATCAAGAGGTTAACAGAGTTGTCCAGGTCACATAGTTCCTCAGAGCATTTAAGTACCTATGTTCCAGACACCATAGTCAATATGTGTCAGAAGACTGAGACACACATCTTTGTGGCTTCAAAACCAGTTCTATCTCCAGATTTTTAAAAAAATATGACCATTAAACCTAATTCCCTGGAGGTTGATAGTAAAAGAGTTATTAGCAAACAATTGAACATATTATAAGGAAAGAACTTTTTTTAAAGAAAATATGATTCTACTAAAATGCTAGTCTTCAAAAAGAATGCTATGAACAAGATTTTCTTTTTGAATAATAACCTGATCATGCAAATGATTTTGGATGTCTTTAAAACTATAATTTGTTGTTTAAACAGATCAATATAGTTTTATTAGATATTATTAATGACCCTGATCTTTTCCTTCAACTTTCTTGCACATTTTTCTTACACAAACAACCCCCACCCCAATCCTATGAGAAGGAAGACAAGTCAGTGGGAAAGACAAATTCTAAGAAGGAGAAATATAATCTTTTTTCTCCTCTCCAACTCCAATCAGATATATTGCTGTGCTATCTAAATTCCAAAGGAAAGGATTAATTTTATGACTATCATAAACATTCTTTTTTGTATCAATCATTATATATTTATTATATAGCATTCATTCGGGAAATAAAGTAGATCCTGCTAGCCCCCAACCCTCAAGTAAATTTTTGATCTGCATTAGCTTTGAGGGGAACACATACTAATACAAACAATTACTAAAACTCAAAAATTCTTAAAGTGGCCATATGCCAAACAAGGATGACTGTTTTAGATATCTGTTGTACTGAGTTTCTAGACAAGAACTCATCTATTAGGTACCTCCAACTATCATTTACAGAGATGGGAAACTATGGGTGAAGAAGGCTGCACATAATGTCAAACTTTTTTTAATGTGTCAATTACTTTTGCTGAAGATGAAATGCAATGGCAAAGCACCTCTCCATGAGGAAAGAAATGTAAGTGGTATAAAAAAGAAAAATTAAAGTTTTTAAAATCTCTTTTTATATTCAATTTAGTAAAGTCAGGAAAATAGAAGTCCTTTGGGGGGGTTAGTCTTTTGCTCTATTTTTATTTCAAACTAGATGGCAAAGTGTTTATGTTTCCTGTAGAAATGATTGATGCACGGGGCAGCTAGATGGTACAGTGGATAGAGCACGGGACCTGGAGTCAGGAGTACCTGAGTTCAAATCCGGCCTCAGATACTTAATAATTACTTAGCTGTGTGGCCTTGAGGCAAGCTACTTAACCCCATTGCCTTACAAAAAAAAAATGATTGATGCAGAGAGCCAGCGACAGAGATCTTTTCCTGGGTCAATAGGTTACTTACAAATGTGCAGAAAGGTTAACCCTGAAGCTTCTGTTCTTCTTACAGGACCATTGTTATTTATGTATTCATAACCCTGGAAAAATTATAAAGACCTTTCTTTCCCAAGCTTTTCCTCTTTCGTTTCTCTTTTCCCTAACTCCAGAAAGTTAAACACTTGCATTTACCTGTTGCAAATGATTAGCTCAAATAAACCTAATTTTCAATGACATATACCCCTTCTCCTCCACCACCTCTACTTCAATTCTGAATGAATGTTTCAAAAAAAGCACTAAAAAGTATTACTTTCTGCTCAGGTGTAACTAAAATCCTGGTCGCCTATTCAAGAATGTCGTTGCCTGTGAGTTATTAATTGTCTCTCAAAGCTTGGAACTATTCTTTCTAACTGAGCTTAATGGAGCATATAGATTTAAGGGAGATTCCTAATCATTCCAACTTCGAGAAATGTGACACTCTTGGAGAAGGGTCATTTGTTTTTGCTATTTTAGAATTTAATGGAGCAACAACTTTATAATCTACTTGTTGGGAGCTTGATATTTCTGAAGAAGATGGCAGTGTGAGCTAAGAGCAAGATCACAGAACAACATTCTCTTTTATTTTCAGATTTGGTTGAGTATTTCATTTTAGTTAAGGGATCTGTTAATCAGTAAAGTCAATGTTTTTTTTTTCCTGCTGGAAAAAATAGTTTGTTTTCCAGATGGAACACTTAATCCGCATTTCAGAAAGTCACAGAAATCAGAAGAGGAATCAAAATTTGCCCAAGTCTGATTTCAAAAAAACAAAATAAAATTTAAAAAGAAAAACTCAAGTCTTCTGGTTCCAAATTGAGTGCTCTATAAGAGAGAATGGCAGCTAGAGCCAGCAGGGATGATTACAAATTCAGGTTCTAATATGTACCTTGACTACATCTTTTCCTTGTTCTGGCCTTTGATTTCCTCATCTGTAAAATGGTAGAACTGGGTAATGCATGAAATCCATAAGTCTAAATGCCATTAGAAATCAACAGCTGTTAGTAAGTGCCTCCTATGGGCAAAATTCCGTGGTTATTCTGCATGCATATAGGAGACGATTATTAAATGTTGGCTAAGTTCCTAGAACCCCAGCTCCAGTACTGAATGTCTCATAGAAATAGATTAATTCTTCATATGAATTTCTTTAATAGGACTGATTTCCTATTTTTAGCTCATTTATAGATGTACTTAATTTTAAAAAATTTTGATTTTATAATTACCTGTTAAACATGTAAATGTGTAGTCTCTTTGTCCTAATTCTAGTGGTACTTCTAGGCAAAAGACCATGAGTGTAAGCATCTAAGATTTTTATTAAGAATAGCTATTTTCAAGCACCGGCCCTGGAGTTAGGAGTACCTGGGTTTAAATCTGGTCTCAGACACTTAATAATTAATTAGCTGTGTGGCCTTGGGCAAGCCACTTAACCCAGTTTGCCTTGCAAAAAAAAAAAAAAGAATAGCTATTTTCATAGTGTTTGGTTATATCTGTGATTTTTAAAAAAATTTATTTTAGTGACTATTTGGGTACATATACCAGAACTTAGACCTACTTCTCTTTTTCTGTGTGTTTATGTAAGAACAGGTAGAACAATTGGTTATTTGATTTGCTTTTGTTTAAAATCAAAAGTGCATTTGACCATTTTCCAAATACTAAAAACACAAGAATCAATGACAGGAATAATGTATATTTCATATATATACATATACATATACATATACATATACATATACATATGCATATGCATATGCGCATGCACATGCACATGCACATGCATATGAATATATAATATTGATGTTATATATGCATATGCATATATAATAAAATATTAGAATGTATCAATAAGTTAATTAGATTATTACAAATTAATGTTTTCAATTATTAAAGTAAATTAAATATCTTCCCATCCTATTTGTGAAAATTTTACAAGCTAGGTATTACACTGTCCTTACTTTGTGGAAAAGAGAAAGAAGGCTTGGTTGATAATTTTGCTATATGTTTTTCATTTTCTTCCCTTAAAAATTCTTTTTTATGGGGGGTTGAATTTATGGGAGCAGGGGACATGGGTGAGGGAATCTTAGCAATATATATAAGCAAAAGACAGCAATAATTTTTTTTAAAGAGATACAAATTTTTTTTTAAATAGGGAAAGGACTGGGATTAGACTCTAAAGCAAAATGTTATGGTTAGATCTTTAGTTACTTGAGTCACATTACATCTCCCATTCCAGCTCCTTCGCTGATGTTCTTTGTTGAGGGTAGATTGCATATATTATGTAACCTCTGAAAGAAGTTAGAATTAGATGACCCTAGGGTTTGAAGTTTTTCTGTTCATCACCTGGACCAAAGAAAGTTCGAGACTGGGATAGAATGAAAAAATAGATCTGTAGGTGAGAGAGTTGAGGGGGAGGGTGTAGGGAAAGATCAGAAGAGAAAACACACACAGAGGTTGTTGCCTTACCACTGAGTAGACAGTGGTCATTGTCATCTATGGCAATTTCCCTTCCTCAACCCTATGAGGGACAGACAGACAGACATAGACAGAGAAAGAAAAAGATCTACACACACACACACACACACACACACACACACACACACACACACACACACAAAACAGAGTTCTCACTTTCTATAAGTGGACTTTTCCATAGACCTCCCCCTCCATTAAAGGGGCTCTATCCCCTCCCAGCTCTGCAACAGGAGCAGCCCTCGCTGTTTCTATGTCTGGAGTAGAGGCTCAATCCACAGCTGGGCAGTAGAACCCATGATGGAAGAATTGTCTATCTCTATCTATCTATCCATCTATCTATTTTTGCAAGTCTTAAAGTGTTATGTAAATATTATTGTTATGACTATAATCTATATTATATGAGCATCATTACTTACACATTGCCTCCTACTTTAGAATGTAAGCTTCCTGAGGCCAGGTACCACATTTTTGCCTTTTCATTTTTTATTCCCAAACTCACATAATGAGGCACAAAGATTTACTAAGGCCTTAACCATGTTAAACATGGCACCAGGTACCATGTTAAATACTGATCATATAAATTGTAGCAAAAAGAAGACAGTCCTTTTCCTAGAAGAGTTTCTATTCTAATGTTGGAAGACAAACCACCAAAGAAGGCTGAAAAGCAAAGGTTGAAAGGGGAAAGGTAGAACACTGTGGAAGGATGGTGTCAAAGTCCCAAAGGCCAGATGCAGAGCCTGGAAGGATTTCTAAATGTTATTGACTGATCATTGTTGTGTCCCTCAAAGCTAAATTGTAAGCTCCTTGAATATAGAGACTATGTCACTTTTGTCTTTGTATTTCCAATGCTTGGCATGAGATAGCTACTTAAATAGTGCTCAGTAAAATATTAATTTTAGACCCAGCAATGAACTACATACCTATCATGAGAGATTCAATCTAGTCAAGTTCTGCTCAAATCAGAGTATTACCCAAAGTGTGATTGCAATCATGTAAATTCAACTATTAAAGTGCAATCTGGTAGGTATATACACCATGAAAAAAATCATGTGCCTTGATGAAGAAAATCCCTTGATACCAGATGCCTTTCTCCAACCCACATCATACATTGAGTTCAGTGTATCCCAGGGTTGATATCAACTTTGAGAGAATTAAAGCATTAATTTATTTGGAACTCCAATCACATATTGTTACCCAATGCCCTCTGATTGTCTCCTAATCCAAATCAAATTTCAAAACTAAACTAAAGGGCTACTTTGTCAAGGATAACACATGCCGCAGTCTTAAACACAGGAAGAAAACATCTTAAATACATTTCCATAATGAAAGTAAAAGAGATCAAGAAAATCTTAACTTTTGGTCATGAAAAATGTCCTGTCTTCTTACTGATAAGAAAGATGAATTCTAGAAATGATATTTAAATGATTCCTCAAACTTTCTCTGTGGGCAGAGATGGACATTTTAATCTAACTGTGTGATTCTAGGAATTGTAGTCCCAGACAAAGTCTCCTGGGAGTAGGCAGCTGATGCTTCAGTTTGGGAAAAAGTAAGGCTCAAGCGACTGGGTATGAAGTTCATTTGGAATTTTGGCTTGGAAAGGAGCAAACATGTCATTAGAGCTGCATTGGCAATGGGAGAAAGATAGAGAAAAGTCCCTGAAGGTATCTTATGATATGAATTCAAAGCCAAATCTTCAATAGAATACTTAATACCAGTAAGCACAGTAAGCAGAGGAAGGACTGAGGGCTGAATCTGGAGTCAGAAAGACCCGAGATCAAATCCAGCCTCAGACACTTATAGCTTCATGGGCAAACCCCCATCCTCTTTCTAAAGTTTCATAAACTATAAAATATTTAATAATAGCACATACCTCCCACGGTTGTTATGAAGATCTACTGAGATGATTTATAAAGCTCTTGGCTTAAGAATGTTTAAACACTTAGGGGGGCAGCTAGATGGCACAGTGGATAGAGCATTGGCCCTGGAGTCAAACAGACCTGAGTTCAAATGTGACCTCAGACACTTAACAATTAGCTGACTATGTGACCCTGGGCAAGTCACTTAACCCCATTACCTAGCAAAAACAAACAATAAATAAATAAATAACACCTAGCAGCCCAGCTTTGGTGTCAAAAGTCAAGTCGGACTCTTTGTGACCCCATTTGGGGTTTTCTTGGCAAAGATACTGGAAGGATTTGCCATTTCCTTTCCAAGATGAGGAAACTGAGGCAAACAGGTTTAAGTGACTTGCTCAAGGTCACATACCTAGCAAGTGTCTGAGGCCAGATTTGAGCTCAGGAAGATGAGTCTTCCTGTCTGCAGATCCAGAGACATATCTATTTCATCAACCTGGGTTTGGCTGGAGTAGATTGAAGCTAAAAAAACCTGAGCATTATCATCCCTTAAGACTGGGGAAATTAGAGTAGTGAAGGTTTTTCACTACCCTTTCCCTTCCTGTTTTGCCTGCAAATCAGGCATTTCTCCATGATTTTTTTCATTTCCTTAAACCATTCCTAATTCCCAATTTGTTCTATTATAACTATCATTAGTCATAATTTCTCTAATTTCTATATATATTAATTGTATTTATGGTTATTATAATGGAAGAAGCCAGGAAGTATCATGGAATTAACCAGGTCAGAGTTGCACCTCAGTCCAAAACTTCCTAGTTAGAGCTGAGCTGAATGGAGATTACACTTTTATTTTAACACATCATAAAAGTTCCTAAATAATTGTTAGATAAAACCATGTATCTTCAGACCATTTACCTTTAGGCTACAAAGTCAAAAGTAAGGAAATAAAGTAGCTTAGAGTGGAAGAAAATTCACTGGAGTAAGGAACATGACTGAGTCTTGGACCAAGAGAAGGTCACACATTTACAGTGAACCTTTTGGTGAGAGGAAGATGTGACCTGGAGAACAGTGGTCATACTTTGGGGCAAACCCAAAACATTCCAGAGTTATTTCATCATACGCCTCACAGTACTATATGAGGGTTACAGATATACTTCAAGATCATTTTTAATCCTGAAACTTAAGTATATAAGGGGGCTATCAAAAGACCCTTGAATAATCAAATGAGAGATGGAAAGCTGGCAACTACATGTTGGATTAATGAAGGCCCAAGAAATGTTTTTTTACCTTTTTTTAAAAAAATTTAGGCAATGGGGTTAAGCGACTTGCCCAAGGTCATACAGCTAGGTAATTAAGTGTCTGAGGCTGGATTTGAACTCAGGTACTCCTGAGTCCAGGGCTAGTGCTCTATCCACTGTGCCACCTAGCCACCACCCAAGAAATGTTTTATCAGAAAGAACTGTCACATAAGAATCCAGATAATCCAACTGGAAAGTCATAAGTGCAAAAATAAGTATCTGAACCAGATCAAGAAAGTAGAAGCTAAAACTTCTTTCCTAAAATGAGTGAATGCATTTATCCCATCACTGGTATAAGCACTGGCAAATTTGTTTTAATCATATGTTGTGACCATTAATAGTAGTAGAAAAGAAATTCACAAGTCTAGAATGGAAATTGTAAATTAAACTGCAAAATATAATACTTAATTTGTGGCATAAATATGCTTTATGGGTCTTAACCTAATTAGAATGCTAAGTCATCTACTAGTCCATGAAGGAAGCTTTGCCTATGCCAACAATGAAAAAAAATAAATTCAAGCTGATGCTGAATCACTGAAATCCTCTTTTCAGAAGGAAAAAATTCCACCCTGAAGGATCCAAAGGATCTTCACGAATGAATGAATGAATGAAAAAGTATTTATTAAGTCTTGCTATTTTGTACATAGTTAAGTGGCTCAATGAATAGAGTTTTAGGCTTGAAGTCAACAATACCTGAGTTCAAATTCAGCCTCAGAAACTTCCTAGATGTGTAACCTCTGTTTGCCACTGAAGAAGGAAACAGCAAACCACTCCATGGATATCTCATGGGTATCTCATGGATAGAGATGCACATGATCACAAGAGCTGGACATAACTGAACAACAATAAATTCTGCATGTACTCTGCTAAGCTCTAGAAATATAAATATAACTAAACAAGACTGCCTTGCTATAAACTTATCATAAATTCCTGCCCTCAAGGAGTTTATAGCTATGTCCTCATTCTTACAAATTGTACTTATTCAAATTAGATATATTTGATGTTATAATTATGTAAAATATGCTAATTTGAGTCCAAGACAATGGAACAGTTTAGAATTTGAATAATGTGACCAATTCTAGGATTTGGGGATCTAGCTCTATATTAAAATACTATATAGGGGAGCTAGAGTTATCACCAGAGGGAGTTGTGACCAAGGATACAAGTGAAGAACTTTGATGCAGAGCTCAAGGCAAGATAAAGCAAAACCTCCCCCATAGATGCCCAAGGTACCTAGTGGAGTTACTTAATGCCTGTCTGCCTCAGTTTCTTCCCTTCCAACTTTAAAAACTAATAATCTTATAACTATGTTCTTTATGTAGATACAGCTGAGGTCACTTCAGCTATATGATATGCTATTAATCAAGAAAAGTCACTTGCAATATCATTCAAAAGAACTATTCCATTGAACCAATAATAGCTGAGATGGAAAAGTGGAGAGAGAGAGAGCAAGAGATAAAAGAACAAATGCTTTCTATGGTACTTAAATTAGTTTGGCCAAGTGTAACAGGCCAGATCTGACTGAAGCCAGGATGTTAACTCAGGTTGGAGATTAGAACAAAATGATATACTTACAAAATATCTGACAGCTAACAAGAGGAGATTTACCTAGACTTAGAAGAAAAAGATTATTCAGATCAGGGAAAGAATACTCAGTAAATATATAGCATTGATTTAGTGGGGCATGACCAGGGGTGTGTTGGTAAATGTTTAACAAACCACTATGTACCAAGACACACTTTAAATTTAATCTGCATTATTAATATTTTTTCATCACTTCCTTAAGTCTAGATAATCAATAAATAATAAAGCCTTGATTTGTAGTTTGCCAGATTTTCAGGTATAAAGGCCCATTCTGAAAATTTTAAAAAGCTCTCAAAAGTCAATTAGAGGGGCAGCTAGGTGGCACAGTGGATAGAGCACCAGCCCTGGAGTCAGGAGGGCCTGGGTTCAAATTTGACCTCAGACACTTAATAATTACCTAGCTGTGTGGCCTTGGGCAAGCCACTTAACCCCATTGCCTTGCAAAAAAATAAATAAATAAAAATAAAAGCCAATTAGAGCTGGTTGCACCATAACTCAAGTTGTAACTTCCTTGAATTTTTGTTGCCCATGTGATGATCTGCCAATTAGAAGCCTAAAGAATGAGCTAGTAAACTCTCAGTGCCCTAATTTTTCTGCTCCTAATTCAATATAAAGCTAAATCAATCATCATGTTTTTAATTCCCTGAGTCAATTCAGTTTTAAGGACAGTTTCAATGCTTTTTAAGGAAAAAAAAATGAATAGGGTAGGACCTTAGGAAAAGCTGCCTAAACCTAATTGATAAAGTCCTATAATAAATTGCTCCTATCACATCAGGGAATATTAGGACTTTAAAATCAATATGCCGACAGAATTCATAAGTCTGCATGTTGGTAAAATTGGGGAGAGGGGAAGAAATAGAGGTGTTATTTTCATACCAAAATATTGCTTCACATAATAATATTTGATACATATTCAAATTTCCATATTAAATATTTTAGAAGGAAAAATACACAAAAATTTAAATGTTACCAGGGTACCTTGGATCTCTGTTCCAGAAATGTTGTTGTGTAATAAAGCATTTAAATAAAATCCGCTCTCCTAGGGTCACATTGGGTACCAGAAAAAATTGAAGTCAGAGGCTGTTGGTTCAAATCATGAATCTTTTACTTCCTATGTAACATTTGGCTAAAGTCATCTAACTTCTCTGAGGCTTAGATTCTACTTTTACAAAATCAGGGATTTGACTCAGTCTCAGACATTTGATACTTACTATCTGTGTGACCTTGGACAAGTTACTAAATCCCACTGCCCCATAAAAACAACAATCAAAAAAAAACCCCACTAAAATCAGGGATTTGAACATTAGATCTCTAATTTTCAGTCCAATTTCTAATCCATGATCTTGTGGTCCTCATTTGATGGACTTGACATTTTATAGACTCTTTCCTATGTTGTTGTTATTGTTTAGTCATTTTTCAGTCATGTCTGACTCTTAATGACCTCTTTTAGAGTTTTCTTGGCAAAGATACTGGACTAGTTTGCCATTTCCTTTTCCAGTTCATTTTAGAGATGAGGAAACTGAGACAAGTCAAGTGACTTGCCTAGGATCAGGCAGCTACTACTAAAGATCTTCACAAAGACTGAGGTACATTTGAACTTGGAAAGAGGAATCTTTCTGATTCCAGGCCCAGTGTTCTATCCACTGAACCACCAAGCTGTTCATCATTCTGGAGCAAGTGGAGGTAGCATAAAGAGAATTCAATACCTTTTTAAAAAATATTTTTTATCAATACTTTTACTCTATTGACATTGTTTCCTAATACCCTCTCCACACCTATAGAATCTTCTTTTGAAGCAAAAAAAAGTTATAGAAAACAAACCATTATGCTGATCTTGTCTGACAGCACCTTATTCTGCACCTGTAATCTATCATCTCTCAATTGAGAGGAAAAGGATATATTATTTCACCATTAGGTCCCTAGAGTCTTCTTTGACCACTGCATTCATGAAAGATCTGATGTACTTTAGCATTATTTTCTTTTATATTACTGCGCTCATTGTGCATATTTTTCTCTTAGCTCTTATTTAAAATTTTTATTTTAATTCATGGAATGAAACAAACATTTCCTTAATGGTATGATTTAAAAAAAGATGACTGCATATAAAACTGAAAAATCTTTCTATTCCTTTGAAATACATCATAAAGTTATCATATAAATTTCTTTTTTCCCTCAAAAACTTTCAAATGAAAAAAAATCAGAAAAGACCTTATAAAAGGTGACCCTTGAGCTGAACCTTAAAAAAAATGGATTCTAAGAGACAGAAGAGGAAAAGTATTCCACCCAATAGAAGCAGCATGTGCTTTTGCACAGAGCTAGATAGGAAATAAAATGTCTTATATGGGGGACAGCAAGTTTATCTGGAAATTGAATGGCATAATTGGGTAAATAGCCTATCTGGAAATTGGATGGCATAATTGGATAAACAGCCTAGAGAGTTTGGAGAGAGAAGGGCTTTAAATGTCAGCATTTGGATTTGATCCTAGAGGTAATAGGAAGTCACTGGAATGTCCTGAACAGAAGAATGAGATGATTGTATCTGTGTTTTAGGAATATCAATATAGTAGCCATTGACTGGGGAAGGGAGAAGATACAGGGAAACCAATTAAGATGTTGACCGAATAAGCCTGGAAAGAAGGGATGAGCATCTAAATTATTATGATTGTGGTATAAAGGGAGAAAAAAGGGACAGGTGTTTAAGATGCTGTGGAGGTTAAATCAATAAGACTTGACAGCTGTTTAAGATATATGGAACAGGGGAGAGTGAGGAATTGAGGATGACTTTAAGACTGTACTGCACACCTTAGTGATTACAAGTATGTTAATGTCCCCCCCCCCAAATAAGGAATTTAACAAGAAGGATGGGTTCCTACAAGTTTCTCTCCTCAAATTTCTATGAATTTTCAATATCTTTTCTAAAATAATCTCAAGAAGACAAAATAAAAATCAAACTATTTCTACTATAAAGTCTTCCAGATTTAGGAACATAGGATCATAAATTTAGAGGTGAAAGGACTTGAGAAGTTATCTAGACCAATCCTCTCATTTTATAGATAAGGAACCTAAGAATTATTTAAGATCACACAAGTAGAAGTAGAAGAGACTGCCTGAATTCAGGTTTTTTGACTCCAAAGTCATCTTGCTTCATATTGAATGTGCCATGCTGTCTCACCTCCACAATGATCAAGTTTTCTTATGTTCCTCATAACAAAAGCAGACTTTTTTTTAAAATGAAGTCTTCATTGTCCAAGAAAAGTTAGAAAAATGAAAACTAGTTAGGAAGAGGTAGGCCTAGAACCCAGCTCTCCTTACTCCCAGACCAGCTACTTCCCTACCTTGTAATTCTAGATGTTTCTATAGTAAATAGTATGTCCCCGGGTAGACTGTAATCTCCTCAAAGGTAAAATTCCCTTATGTATGACCATAGTGCTACCTAACGGCAGGCACTTATCAAATGTTATTCCCATTCTGCAGATGAGGTAAGGGGATGGGGGGGATGATAAAATGCTTTGCCTAGGCTCATAGAGTAGAATTTGTCAGTCAAAACTGAGGTACTTTGGACAGCTGTCCTGCAAACTGTATCACCTGCCAGAAAGAGGGAGTTAAGGACCTAATCTTGGATTTTAAAAGCTTGCCTTTAGCTCCTCCCCTTCTCTATACCTTTCAAAGATTCAGATAATATGATCAATAATCCTCAAATGTTTGATTCCTTCTTCCTTTGTAAACTTACCTAAATTGAGTCTTACCAGAAGTGAAATTCACTTCTATTAAAAGAAAATAATTGCTGTAGCCAGAGGACTTGGGTTCAAATCCTGCTAGGGATGCTTCTTGACTAACTTTCTTCATTTATAAAATGATAGTACTGGATTAAATGGGCACTGGGTTTCCACCTATGATCCTTTGACCTTATTCTCATAACAGCTCAAAGAAGTTAGTAGGCCATAATTTGTAACCCTTTCTACAGAAGGGAAAACTGAGTTCTGTAGAGCTGGAAGTGTCAGGGTCCGGGCCAGCTGTAGGACCAGAATGGCCTGAATGACTTCCTGGTGAACAGGGCTTATTTACATATACACGGGTCATATTTACATATAGGACTATCCTTAGGTCAAACTATTAACATCTTTGGTTTTCCCAAACTTCTCTTTCTGAACCCTTAGCCAAATTCTCACCCCTTTTAAGATAACTGGATCCCCTTTTGCTGCCCATGTTCCATCCAGCACCTTGCACAGTCCTTTAAAATGCTTGTTAATCAATTGATCGGGGAGGAGAGTAAACTCATCAACTTAGTCATACTGAGGCATTTCCTTGTGTAAGTGCATTTCTCAGATGTAGTCATGTTTAATACAGAGGGATGAAGTACCAAATGACAGATATTTGGATCCAAAGGACCCTTTTCAGTTTCCTTCAAATCCAATCCATGGAGGCAAAGTGCCTTTTTTGCCAACCTAAAGATTGTCCCCAACCATCTCTATGTAATCTCAACTATAGCCACAGGTGCAATACCCATACTCCCCCAATTCATGAATAAACAACTGAGAAAATTCCTTTTTACTTATGTCTGCAATCTGGGGATTTTACATATCAGCCCAGAGCTTGTGTTGTTAAAGTCTTGCAAAATCTTTAGGCATTCTTATGCGAATCAAGATTCTTTAGATAGATAACTTGTCCTTCCCATAAAATATTTAAGCTTCTGGATGTATATCCACCTCTCCCCTACAATGTATATAAATATAAAATCTTAGCTTAAATAAAGGAAATTACTGTTTACTATTTTTTTTCAGCTTGCATTTCCTTATCTAAGATAAAAATTTGGAACATTAAACCAATGACTGAAAATCACCCATACTGTACTTTCACTAATAATAGTCTGCTATCAAACACCTCATAAAACAAAGTTATTTCCCCTGTTTTTCTCCAGCCCTCAAAAGAAAATTACTTTTCATCTCTTTCAGATCTTTTTGACACTTATAAATAAAGTAGTTGAATACGGTTGGTTATGCTGACATACACACAGGAAATAGCATTGGCGTTACAAGTTTAGTTTCCTTTTCTATTTGATAACAGAACATCAAAAAATAAGATCAGTTGTAGGTATTCGAGTTTTCTTTGGGGATAATTCGGGTAAAAAAAATTTTTTTTGTTTGTTTTAAAGCATTAGGAAAAAGTCTGGTCCCACCAACTTCCTGGGAAAACATGCTTCTGAACACATTGATATTGCCCAGAGCACAGAAAACATAATTAAACTAAATGCTTAGAATGTGTCTGTAGGTATGGGGTGGGGGGCGGGGGGGGGGGGAGGAAAGAAAAGGAGGGAAGACATAAAGATTGGCAGCCTATATTAAGATTGGGAAAATGTCTTTTAAACAGAGTATCTCCCCTCCCCCTCCACTGGCCTCCTTTCTCTTCCTCCCCCCCCCCCCCCCCAGCAAAATATCAACAACATTCCTGGACACTGTAATCAAATACTTTCCCCAAAAAAGTCTTGGCATGTGTAATAATTTGTCAGGGATCCTTTTAGTAAAGTCCACTCTAGCGAACCTTCTTAGGCCCCCTTGACCCACGAAGCAAATGACCTTTCACCTTATTTGGGCCTCTTTTATGAGGCTCTTTCACTGTGACCAGATGGCTAAACTATCAAAGGATTTTATGAGTAAAAACTGCTTTCCCAACTCACAAGTTGTATATTTCTTTCCATGTTAATGTGAACTACCAACCAAAAGACATTAAATTGAAAACACAAAAGGCACTTCGCAGCTGGTGCAGGGAAGGCTCCCAGCATTGTGTAGCCACCAAAATTATGATGTTTGCAGAGAAAACAGCTGATGTCCAGATGAACACAATTTAAGCTAAATATTTAAAATACCCATCAAGAAACTAATGATTGATTTATTATTTTTTTCTGTTGTTTCTGGTCATGATCTTTTACCAAGCTGCCAATAAATACCATTTTCTCTTTCTTTTGCCTTCCCCCAATTGCCCCTACCTCACCAGAGGCCCAGTTCAGTGGACTGGATTGCAAATTATGAATAATTAAATCAGTGTCAGGAATTCAAGTGAAAAAAAAATCAGAGAACATTTTGGTTTGGGTTTCAAGCCAAACACTTCCCC
The DNA here is from genome assembly GCF_037893015.1 of Macrotis lagotis. Lineage (NCBI taxonomy): Eukaryota > Metazoa > Chordata > Mammalia > Peramelemorphia > Peramelidae > Macrotis > Macrotis lagotis. The sequence goes on along the minus strand of NC_133658.1, from coordinate 255,068,405 downwards.
AAACACCAAGACTCTGCTTTGAACAGTTAGTTGGACAAATGAACCATGTTTGATATCATTTTCTTTCAGGCTGCACTACAAAAAATCTTAAGTTTCAAGGTAGTAAGAATTGTCTGTGTATCTGTTGCGCACTGGATTGATTCCTGGAAATTTCCATTTGTAAAATTTGGCTCCTACTTCCAAAAAAAAAAAAGAAAGCATTGTAATCACATATATTCATATTTTATAGTGTTCTTGTGGTGATGACCTGCAGATAACTTTCCATTCCTGGTCACTCCTGATAGAGATCTTAACTGGAGAGTAGCAATGAATTGTTTATTCTATTGACTCTTAGCCATACAAGGAAAAAAGTGGGTAACTTGGTTCACAGATTTCATCAAGGTCTTAGTCTGTAATGCTACAAAGAAGTTTTAACCCTTTCTTCACAATCATAAAGTCATCATAAGATGATATGGCTTTCCTTCGGGCTCAGAGGGCTTGTGTTTGAAGCAGAGAGTGCCAGAATGCAACAGTTTATAACACATCTAAATCATGTTCAGTAGAAGATTGTTGTTCAAAAGAGCACCACCAGGCTGGTGTAAGGGGAAAGATCTCTCTCCCTTCAGAGTCAGGAGATCTAGGTTCTAATTCTCAATTTGGGTAGATCTAAACCTTTCAGTGTGTTCTTAGAGTGGACATGGTTTAGAACATGATTTCCATGTTCCCTCCCAGCTCAAACAATGAAAAGACAACATGGCATCTTCTCTAAAAGATTAGACATCAAGGGGAAGCTAAGTGGCACAGTGGATAGAATACCGGCCCTGGAGTCAGGAGGAACTGACTTCAAATCTGGCCTTGGACAATTAATAATTCCCTAGCTATGTGACCTTGGGCAAGTCACTTAACCCCATTGCCTTGCAAAAAGAAAAGAAGTGGACACCAAACTATTTAACTCTATGACTGGTTCAGAGAGAGAGCATGGTGAAAGGGAAAGAACACTGAACTTGTAGTGTTGAACTTGGTCTAGTCCACCTGTGGCAGCTAGGTACTGATAGGGGACTGGGCCTGGAGAAACGAAGCCATTCAACTGAGTACAAATTTAGCCTCAAACACTTCCTATCTGTGTGACCCTGGGCAAGTTACTTAATTCTGTTTGCCTCAGTTTTCTCAACTGTAAAATGAGCTGGAGAAAGAAATGGCAAATCTTCCAATATCTTTGTCGTGCAAATCCCAATGGGATCACCAGAGAGTCAGATACAACTGAAAAGAATGAACAACAATAAAGCTTGGGCAAGCCACTTTCCCTGTATGGGTAGTTTCCTCAACTTTAAAATAAGGGGTCAGGTTGTACTAATTGATCTTTAAGATCCCTTCTAATTCTAGAACTAAATTCCCCTAACCTATGGAGATTTTGAAGAAGATGCAGAGAAAAAAAAATAAATCAACCTATTTCCACCATTGCCAATAGACAAGAGAAACTGAATAGCTTCTTCCTGAAAAGGTCCATTGACTATCACACTAGAAATCTGTCCAGTCTTCAAGGGACATGAGTCCCTTTCCTCTACATCTTTTCTTCTTTATTAACTACAGTCATTTAACCTGCCGAGCCTCAGTGTCTTCATTTTTAGAAGGGGTATGATAACATTGCTGTTTAGTTGTTTCTGTTGTGTCTGACTCTCCAGGACCCCATTTGGGGTTTTCTTGGCAAAGATACTGGAGTGGTTTGCCATTTCCTTCTCCAGCACATTTTACAGATGAGAAAACTGAGGCAAAACAGTGTTAAGTGATTTGCCCAGGATCACACAGCTGGAGTGTCTGAGGTCAAGGCCAGAACCTAGCATACAGAAGACACTTAATGTTTGTTGAAAATTGAAATGAAGCACAATTTTCTTAAATCCACATATCCTGGCTTTACACCTTTTCACTCCTGTGAAAGTTGTTGGGTAATGAGGGAGATGAGGAAGAAGTATGTGCTGAGAAAAGGCATAATGCTTTTAAGCCCGGGAATGCCATCACTGTCTACCCTAAGTCAATGAACTATGGTTCTCTTCCATACAAACATTGATGTTATCCTTTGCTGAATCATGGGGCTATTTGTTATAGAAACATGAAGTCAAATGCAAAATCGATACAGACTCCAACAAATCCTTCTTTAAAATATTTTCAAGCACATTTTCACCTCCTGTTTGGAGCTTTTCACTTTCTCAGATTTCTCTCCATGTTACTTGTTAACCCATCAGTCTTGTTTATCCAACCAGGTTTATTAATGACAAATGTTGCTGGCCTTGTTGAGTTATGACTGTAAACTGAAAGAATATGAGGGCCAAGGTGAAAAGGTGATTTCTTTATAACAGCTGTAATTTATCCAAGCCTTTGATTTTGGGACTGGCTCTGGATATAGTATTCCTACTGATTGCATTAGAACAGCCCTTAGGGGTCATGCTGAATTCCAAGGTCCTGGAACCAGTTAGAAGAACGGAAGATGCCCATGTACAAAAGCTGTGGACAGAGAATGATGACACTGAGAAGCAACAGGGCCCAAGACCCACCCAGGAACACTTACCATTTCTAGTCCCCCCCCTCTTCCTACCCAATGAGCAAGACAAGATGCTGTCTTCATAAGATGCTGTCATCAACATAATGCTAGCAAGCACAGAAAAGAAGGTTGTAATTTATGACTCAGATTCCTGAAGTTCCTGTTTTGCTGAGAAATAGTTAATGTGAAATGTTAGAATTTCTAAGATCCAACCAGACTGGACCATATTCAGTGCAGTATCATGGAATGAGCACTGGATTTGAAGTCAGATGGGTTTTAATAATAATAATAGCAAGTATATGTACATATATACATATATATTCACATACACATATATGGATATGGATATATATATATATATATATATACAGAGAGAGAGAGAGAGAGAACGAGCTCACCTTGAAGTTTGCAAAGGTGCTATATAATTATCATTTCACTTTATCTCCACAACAATATTGAAGTCTTGTGCAATTATTGTACCTATTTTTCAGATGAAGAAACTGAGACAAATGGAGGTTAAGTGACTTGCTGAGGGTCTCATAGCTTCTGAATTATATGAGTCATATTTCAACTTGGGATCTTTTGACTTCAAGTTCAGTGCCACTGAGCTGCCCCTACTATCTTTGGAACCTCAGTGTAAGGCAAGTCACTTCATCACATAGACTTCAATTGAAAAAAACCTCTAACATTCCTTCTAGCTCTAACTGATATGATTTTATCATCTCCCAACTCCATGTCTTTACTTATTATAGCCCCCATAACTGAAATATATATCCTGCCCCCATTCTCATTTATTATTAATTGAGAGGCTTTTACAAAGCACCTTTGTTGTTGTGCATTTGTTTTAGTCATGTTTTTTCTTGAAAATTACTCTCGAGTGGTTGGCCATTTCCTTCTCCAGCTCATTTTACAGATGGAGAACTGAGGAAAATAGTGTTAAGTGACTTACCCAGGTGTCTGGATTAGATTTAAACTCTTAAAGATGTCTTCCTGACTCCAGGTCAAGTTCTCTATCCTCTGGGCCACCTAGCTGCCCCTTAAAAGCACCCACCATATTACACATAATGTACTAGGTCCTTGATATATATATATATATATGTATATATATATATATACATATATATATATATGTATATATATATATACATATATATGATGTATATATGATGTCTATATATATATGATGTATATATAGACAAAAACAAAACAGCCCTGGTCCTCAAAAAAGCTTACAAGTTACTGGTGATGCTAGAGCAATAACATATACCCATCAGTGAAGATATAAAATATATAATTTGGGAACATAGGAGCACTCGAAGGTGGAACAAAATGAAAGGATTCATGTAGGAGGTGATGTGAACTGAGTTTGGAAGGATTCTGGGAATTTTAAGAGGCAGAACTGATGAGGGAGTACATTCATTCCAAGCATGAGGGGCAACTTGTTCAAGGACATGAAGACGAGGGAGAGAAGGTGTACAATGTACAACATCTAGGCAAGTTTGACTGGGATATAGGGCATGAAAGAAAGTAATTTTTAATAAGACTAGAAAGATAGGTCAGAATCAGTCTTGGGACTTTAAATGACAAAGTATATAATCCCAGAGGTAGAGGGAACTCCTAAAATTTTTTGAGTAGGAGACTGACACGTCCAGAACTGTGCTTTAGGAATTGTCACTTTACAGCTGTATGGAGTGTAGAATGAAAGGGCACAAAACCAGAGGCATGGTGACCAAATGAAAACTATTGCAATAGTTTATTGCAACAGTTTGAACAACAGGTGTCAATGGGTAGCCACTTGAGAGCAGAGGAAAAAGGGTGGTGAAATGTTGTGGAGATATAATAAATAAGGCTGGTAAACTGATTGCTATTAAAAGTGATGGTGAGTTCAGTATAAAACTAAGGTTGGAAATGTGAGTACCTGGAAGAATGATGTTGATCTTGTCAGAGATGGTGAAGTTAGGGGGGAAAGTGAGTTTTGGAAAAGGAGAATGAATTCTGTTTTAGATGTGTGGAGTTTGAGATATCTGCAGGATATCCACTCAAAATATCCAGTAGGTATTTGGTGATGATATAGGACTGGAGCTCAGGGGAAAATACGATATATAGATCTGGGAGTCATCAGTATTGAGATGATAATTGAACTGATATAGTCACTAAGAGAAAAAAGATTTAGAAAGAAGAGGGAAAAGGAGAGCCTTAGGGCTGATATGAATGATGAGCCAACAAAAGAGATGATTACAACATCAGCTGACATTTATAGATCTCTCCAGGGGTTTACAAAGTACCTAATATACATTATCTCTTTTGATTCTTGCAACTCTAGGAGGTCAGTACCACAGGTATTATACATTTTTTTTTCCAAGATGAGGAAAGAGATATAGAGACATTAAATGGCTATCCATAGTGAAACAGCTAGGATGTCACAGAGGTGAAACTAGAAGCCAGATCTTGCCTGACTTCAGGTCCATTATTTCTTTTACAAAAGCCCACCAATTCCTTCTGTGTTAAAGTACCTTCCCTCCTCCATGGACCAATTTGGATGTCACCTCCTCTATAAGTTTAGGGTTAGAAAGGACCTTAGAAGTCATTCAATTCAATCTTACTTTCCCTGATGTTTTCCAACATTCCATTTGCACTATATATGTGTATGAGGGCATAGATATACTATATCCTAATCCAAAAGTCTTACTGAAATTTTAAATTTTAATTGTTGAAAATTTTTTTTATTATTTTTTATTACTATTAGTTTAAAACTATACTAAGACTTTTGAGTCACACTACACACACACACACACACACACACACACACACAAATACATTCCACTGTACATACATAGTTATTTCCTTGTTGTCCCTCACCATTAGACTAGTGAATGGCATGAGGGTAGTTCCTGTGTTTTTTTTCATTACATCTTTATTCTTTAATAAGGCATAACACATAGCATTTATTAATAAAGGCTTGTTGATTTCTTGATCGCTCTCTCCCCTGACAGCAAGGAAAAATGCCCTCTCCTTAAGATATCTCTTTGAACTTTGTCTGAATATCTTCCTGGACTTCTCTTTCTTTCCCCTCTACCATAAACATTTTTGCATGTCCCCTTCTTCCCCCTGAATTGTGAGGGACTAAGGTATATCCCCAATTCCAAGCATATTCTTGATGTGAAAATTCTACAAAATTCTGAATCTTAGAAGTGTTTAATAAATGATTGTCATAAGTTGGGAATCTATTTATTCACATAAGCATAAGCCTTTAATACCAGACTGATGAGAAAATCAGTATATGGACTTGGAGTAAATAGATTTTCTTACATAGGACATGATTGTGATTACCTTCTAGAGGGGGGGAAAAGTATCTGTTTAACTGAAGACACTCCCTAATGTGTTTACTGAAATGTGAAGAATGTTAGGTGGGAAGATCTTAAACCTAGGAATTCTTATTGGTTGCTAAAGCAGTAGGTCATCTTGTGCCGTCCTTGAAGAATGAAAAAATTGTTCTTGTTCAGTTGTGTCCAAAAATGTCCAGTTATTAAGCAGTGTAAAAAATAATGTTTCTGTTCATTCATGTCCAATTTTTTGTGACCTTATGACCATACTATCCATGGGCAAAGCTGGATTAAGTCAGAGGTTAAGTCACATGTCTAGTAAATATCTGAGGCCATATTTGAATCAAGAACTTTCTGACTATAAAACCAGTACTCTAACCACTGAACCACCTAGCTGTCTCCATTTTTAAGATTATATCATTCAAAATCCAAAATAAAATAGCAGGCACAGTCTTTTTTAAATTCTCACTAAATTCCATTTAATTCCATCTTATAGGCTCTAACTGCATTTTTCTCTTTAGAGATAATTTGTCATATCAGAGATGTCATCTTTATAAAGCATAGGATTTAGAGGGGGAAAAAAGAACCTTAAAAATCATCCAGTTCATTTTACAGATGAGGAAACTAAGACCCAGAAAGGGGAAGGAAAATCTCACTGTAGACATGCTCATAATAATAAGGTGATAGATTTGTCTTAGGTTAGTAATGGGATGAATGGGATAATAGAAATGTCAAAATTATAGTTTATGTTTAAAATGCATTCATATCAAGTCCATCAATTTTATAAATGAAAAAAATGGATAGCTCACTCAGAATCATGGAGTTAATCTTTTGTTGTTGTTCAGTCATTTCAGTTGTGTCTAACTCCGTGATCCCATTTCAAGTTTTCTAGGCAAAGATACTAGAGTGGTTTTTCATTTCCTTCTCCAGTTCATTTTTACAGATGAAGAAACTGAGGCAAATAGAGTTAAGTGACCTGGCCAGGGTCACCCAGCTAAAAAATGTCTGAGGCCAGATTTGAACTCAAGTTTTCCTGAATCCAGGTTCTGCGTGCTATACACTGTTCCACCTAACTGTCTGTATGCAACTAATACTGCCAGAGATTTGCTTAGAAATAGGTCTTTTTAGTTCTAGTCTAATACCATTTTCACAGACTACCACCCTAAAGATAATCAAGCAGGTTCAGAGGATAGAGTATCAGCCCTGGAGTCAGGAAGACCCAAATTCAAATCTAGTCTCACACCTCTGGGCTTAAATTTCCACATTTGCAAAATGAAGGAATTGAATTAGATTAACTGGTCTCTCTAAAATGTCTACCAGTTCTGAAATTCTGTGATTCCCAAATGAATAAAATGTTTTTGTTATTTAAAAATTTTAAATTCAATCATACGATTGAGAAAACATTTATAAAAATGTTCACTATTGGACAGCTAGGTGTTGCACAGAGTGTTCTGCCTGGAGTTGAGAAGATGAGACTTCTCAAGTTCAATTCTGGCCTGACACATTGGCTGTGTCACCCTGGGCAAGTCACTTAACCCTATTTGCCTCAGTTTCCTCATATATAAAATGAACTGGAGAAGGAAATGGCAAATCACTCCAAATCTTTGCCAAGAAAATCCCAAATGGGGTCATGAAAGTTGGATGTAACTAAACAACTAATATTTTTCAAAAGACTATAAGCTAGATGCTAAGGACACAAAGATGAAAAACCACAGAATTCCTGCAACTCCAATTTAGGACCTTATACCTTCTGAGTTTCACTTTGAGGTTATATTCTGAAGTCATCACTGCTTCAGATGTGATCATTCTATTTTAAATAGAAGGAATGTCCTTTATTTACTATAGAGTTAACACTTCCAAATTAGGCTTTACAAGTATCTCTTCAATATGAACTAAAATCTCCAATGTTTATCATCTTTTGCGGGGGGGGGGGGGGGGGGGGGTGTCAATCAGGATTAGGTGACTTGAGCAGTGTGTCTGAGGCCAGAATTGAATTTAGAAAGTCTCATCTTTCCAACTCCAAGCAGGACATTCTATTCACTGCACCACCCAGCTGCCCAATTAATGGACATTTTTATAAATGTTTTCTCAATCCTGTGATTCAATTTAAAATTTTTAAATAGCAAAAACATTTTTATTCATTTGAGAACCACAGACTTTCAGAACTGGCAGACATTTTAGAGACCATCTGATGTAATCTGATTCCTTCATTTTGCAAATGAGGAAATATAGGCCCAGAGAAATTACACCATGTGCTCAAGGCTACATAGGCATTCTAGACAGACCTTCACCCAGGGCTCCAGATTCCTAATCCAGACTACCTCCCATTGCCACTGGGCAATTGATTCTAGGACCAAAAAAAATTATTATTGGGAAAGTCATTCCTTTGGGATTAACCTAATGGAATTTTATCTGCATATTTTAGTGCTCTTTTCTGAAATGAGAGTTTAAGCCTAGAGCAAATAAAAGAAAATGGAAGAGAGAGCATTGGTTGAGAATGATTAGAGCCCTACCTATAGTAGAAGAGGCTAATTTTATGTAAGGATTAATTACAGAACCCAGGAATGGAGATTTTGAGGCAGGTAGAACTTCCTGAGAGAAGTACTGGGAGACAAGTGAATACAAAACAAAACCTGACTAAATTACTATTGAATCAACACTAGTACAATGTTTGCTGAACTTCTCTCCTCCAACCATATTGTCTCACTTTTTTCACCAATTTAAAAATAATAGGCAGAATAACATATTGGGAAAGTTATCAGATTTGGAGATTGAACCCTTGGGTTTGAGAACTGGCTCAGATACTGAATCATATAGTTCTCAAGTGACAAGCTGTTTACTCCACCTCTCTTTGTCTCAATAGCCTTCTATAGAAAAATAAAAAATAAAAACTGGAATAATAATAATAATAATTGCACACTTTATCTCACAGAGTTGTGACAAACATACCTTACTTACACTTCAAGCTCCAAATGACTCTTAACTATTGCTTTGAATTCATACAAACCAGATTCTTTTTCTTTTTTTTGGACAGGAGGTGTGGTGATAGATGTCCTTCACAATAATCTCTTTGGTTAAAGCCTCCTTAGAGGATTTCCTCTGCTAATATTAAAGTCTGGCTTCTGAATAAAAGGACCCTCAGCTTCTATGCAAGCACTCAGGCTAATAAAACATCAAATATTAAGCAGAATTTTATTTATCCCAATCTAAAACACACACACACACACACACACACACACACACGTGTCTTAGTCCATAAATAGTCAAGACAATTTTCCTTCTTTCCTCTCAATTGAACTTCCATCTTTTCCAAGGATATATGTGTGTTATCTTATGTATATAATACACATGGGGCAGCTAGGTGACTTAGTGAATAGAGCTTGTAATCAGAGTTTGGAATCAGAAGGACATCTTCCTGAGTTCAAATCTAATCTTAGACACTTATTACTTGTGCAATCCTGGGCAAGTCAGTTTCCCCATCAGTAAAATGAATTGAAGAAGGAAATAACAAACCACTGCACACACACACACACCTCCTCCAGATTTATAGAATTAGCCTGGGTGTGTCCCCTACATAAAAGAACTCAAGATTACTAAGAAATAAAGTAACTCCAATCTGGTGATCCTTTATCTTCTCAAGCATTTATTCTCCCAGACCATATAGGGTAGATTCCCTATAAAAGGAAGAACTCAAGGGTATTAGGGTATCAATCCTATAGTCCATATGACTCACTTTACCAACAAAGGGATAAACCTGGGTTGTTCTTCCTCCATGGCTCATTGAATGTCAAACCTCCTTTTCTTTGGAGTCCCCATAAGGCAACAGCTCCTTCTCTTCTTTTTTTTTTTTTTTTTTTTTTTAGTTTTTGCAAGGCAAATGGGGTTAAGTGGCTTGCCCAAGGCCACACAGCTAGGTAATTATTAAGTGTCTGAGACTGGATTTGAACCCAGGTACTCCGGACTCCAGGGCCGGTGCTCTATCCACTGTCCCACCTAGCCACCCCTCCTTCTCTTCTATATAAATCTAGCTCCCTATTGGTCTTTTAACAGGGTTTCCTCCCACTATCATTTGCATGAGTCAAATGAAATAACATATAAAAAGTGCTTTGCTATATAAGTGCTAGCTATTATTATTTTCAGGATTCCTTCCAGTTATGTAGTTCATCCCCTTTTCTGTCTGACTTCTCTGTCTAGCTCTCTCTCTCTCTCTCTCTCTCTCTCTCTTTTTTTTTAGTTTTTGCAAGGCAATAGGGTTAAGCAGCTTGCCCAAGGCCACACATAGCTCTCTCTTAAAAGCCAAAATCCAAGAGTGGTAACAGACAACCCATATCAATTAAATTTATCAAAGTAACTTTTCAGAACATTATCATATTCCTCCAATGTATCTTGCATGTTACTGTCAGGGTAGTTATCTTTAAATATCATTTTCTTCATGTCACTCCTTGGTCAAACTCATACCATAGCTCCAAATCATATGGCACCATATCCAAACTTCTCTACTAGCTCTCTGAGCCTTTCACCTGGCCTTCACGTAGCTTCCCCATCCAATTTCCCACTGCTTCCTGATCAGGATCCTCTGTATCAAGACAGAATGATTTTCTTATTCCATACATGCTATGTAATCATAGATTTAGAGTTGAAAGGTAACTTATCAGTCATTCAGTTCAAATCTTCATTTTGTAGATGAGAAAACTGATACTCAGGGAGTTTAGATGACTTACTCAGGGTCACACAGATAATAAGAAGGAAAGCTGGAATAATTTCCCCTCTTTTAACCTCAGTTTCTTTCTCTATATAAAATGAGGAGATTGGACTGAATCTTCTCTTACATTGCTCCTAGCTCTATAACCTATGATCATCCAAAAGCCTATACAGATCCTACTCATTCTTCCAGCTCAAGTCCTGCCATCTTCATATGAACATGACATCAAATCCCTGAGATTACACTTATTCCTCATTGATCTTTTGTCATCTTCTCTTAACCCTTTCATAACTGAAATCTACATCACATCATTTGAACCTTTAATTATTGCTAAAATTACAAATTACTACAAACTAATTGTTCTACCTGTTATAAGTTTGGTGCTTTCTGAGAGCAAAAACTATGTGTGTCTCTTACTTCTGTAGTAGCCTTCACTGTGCAATACACATAGCAGGTCCTCCATACTTACTTATTTTGTTTTGTTTTGGGGAGGTTTTTTTAGGTTTTTTGCAAAGCAAACAGGGTTAAGTGGCTTGCCCAAGGCCACAAAGCTAGGTAATTATTAAGTGTCTGAGGCCAGATTTGAACTCAGGTACTTCTGACTCCAGGGCCAGTGCTTTATCCACTGCGCCACCTATCCGCCCTTACTACTCACTTATTGTCTTATCTTATTTTATCTTCACGGTAACCCTGAGACTACTCTTGTTACAGATTACTAAATTAAAATTCAAAAAGTACATCCTTCACTAGTTAAAGGCCTATAATTTCTACTGCTCTGTTACTGATAGTTTTAGAGAGGTGTCTTGAGTCTGAGAGAGATTAAATAACTTATTCAAAGTCACACAGTTAATAAGTATCAGGGGCAGAATACAAACTCTGGTCTTTCTGATTCCAAGTCTAGCACTCTGATTATAACATAGTTTTTTTTTTCTTTTTGTATTTCATTCTTCTTTTCCAACATAATTAATATGGATCTATTTTTAGCAAAATTATGCATGTATCACTTATATTAGATTGCTTTCTTTCAGGGGGGATGAGTGAGAGGAGGGAGGGAGGGAGAAAAATGTAAAACTCAGAAACAAAAAAAGATTGTTAAAATTATCATTGCATATAGTTAAAAAAATAAAGTACTCAATAACAAAAATTTTTTTAAGTCACATAAATAGCTAATGGTAAAAAGGAGATTAGATGCCTGATATCTAAAATCCCACATAAGGCCTCTTTCTATTACCCTCTGGTTCCTATATCCAGAAAGGAGTTCTAAGTCTAGATTTAAATAACATTTTTGTTTTATTGGAATGCTTTTGAAATAAACTTCTGAAAAAATAAAATGTTTTTCCTTTGACTAATAAGGTCATAATTATATCTGACAGAAACATAGGAAGTTGTTTTGGAGCTAAAAATACCTGAATCATTCCTCTGACACATATAAGCTGAATGACTCTGGACAAAGCTAAAAATACCTGAGTCATTCCTCTGACACGTATAAGCTGAATGATTCTGGACAAATCACTTTACAGTCTCAGGTCTCTAGAAAACTTTCTTGACTTGGGATTTCCTTATGCCAATGAAATTACTGGTCTAGTTCCTATACCTAATAAAAAATTATATTTTATGTAATTTATACAATTGTATACTTCATATATGATAACATACATAATAAATATAGCAAATGGTATATATTATATGAGAATTTATAATATAGAAGATATTTAACAGTAGAAATCTAGGGAAAATACTATTGAACAGTTGGACAATTCGTATCTATTCATTTCCAAAACACATCTGCAAGTGAGAACAGTGCCCATGGCAATAACGTTCAGGATTCTTTAAGGTGTCTTATGAACATGAGATCAAACTTTTGTCCTACTTAATGTCCAAGTCATCTTTTTACTGAATTACAGAGCTTGAAGTAACATAGCCATTATCTCATCCAACCCCCCCATTTTATATCTAGAATGATAAAAAGCATCCTGGCATAGTGGAGAGAGGGTTGGCCTTGAAGTCAGGAAACTCTGGGTTCAAGTCCCATCTTAAATACAAAACCAGGAGTCATGAAGTCCCAGCTCTTCCTCTCTTAAATTACCAAGGTGATGTTCATCTTAAATCCAAAGAAGGAGGAGTTTCTAGACTGACTCCCACACCATCAAAATCATAAACTCAAGTGCTACACAAAAGGAACCACAGATATTTAGGAACTTAATATTACCAAACTCGGGTTTTCTAATACTAGAAATCAGATTTTGCTACACACAATGCTAACTTCCTTAATTAAGTCCAAAAAGTGTATATATATATATATATATATATATATATATATATATATATATATATAATATATACATATATGATAAAGTAACAATGCTGTGGAAGAGGCAGCACTAGATTTGAAACACTGGATTTGAAGTAAGAGGAATTAAATTCCAATTCTATCTCTGCTACTTAATTTAACAGTTCCATTTTATAAACAGTGCTTAGTCTTTGCTAAATAGTGGAGATGTTGTGGCGTCATTTCAATAGTGCCTGAGTCTTCCTTACCCCAGCTGAGGTTTTCTTGGCAGAGATAGTAGAGTTTGCCAAATCTTTCACCAGATTGTTTTACAGATGAGGTAACTGAGGCAAACAGGGTTAAGTGACTGACCCAGGGTCACACAAACAAGAGTCTGAAGCCAGATTTGAATTCCTGACTTCAGGCCCTGCACTTTATCTACTATGTCACCCAGCCACCGAACACTGGAGATACAAAGAAAGACAAAAATAATTCCTGCCTTCAAGGAATTAACTTTCTAAGAGAGAGACAACATGTGAAAATTAAGTACTTATAAAATATCAACAGAGGAAATGTAAATAATCTCAGAGGGGGAAGAGGGGAAGAAACTAGCAGCTGGGAATATCGAGGGACTAGGGCAGGCTCCTGCAGAAGGTATAATCAGGAAAGTTTTGTTTCCTTGGGCAAGTCATGATATCTCTCTGGTCCTCAATTTCCTCTTTTTTTTTTAAATTAAGAAGTTAGACTAAATGATCTCTAAATTTTCTTCCAGACCTCCAGCCTATGATCTGATAAGAAAATTAGTCAAATTCATTTATTGACTTTATAGGGGGGAAAAACATGTAATTGACTGGTATGGTGTTTTGTCCTATATAACACAGTATGAATGGTCTGTGGTTGATCCATGTTTGTCTTAACCTCTCATTGTCAGATAGCCTATGTTCAGGCAAGACCAGAAATTTATAAGGCTGAGCTGTATTGGCATCATCAGTGGTGGAGAATAGCATAATTTCTACATATTAGAAAGAGGCAAAAAATTAAAAGAATGCAAAGAGAAAGATATTATTTCTGGGATGTTATGAAGACACCAAAGTACGCCATATCAAAAAGAATACTATGATACAATCTATTTCCAGGTGTCTTCTCTTTGATTGTTTATTATGATAAATTTGGCAGGATCCTCACCTCTCTAATCTTCCCATCTGATATAACACATAGCATACTTTTGGAAAGTTGACCTTGGGTGAAATAAAATGATCAATTCACCAGTTTCCTTTCCTGGAAATAATTAATCTGTTTATTAAAAAAAAAAAGTTTAGCTAGGAAAAACCTTAACATTTCTTGCTCCTTTTCAGCAATTCCTGAAAGATTAAGTTACATTTTTTGGTTTGCTGTAAAATGATTGAAGATATACTAAAGATATTGTTATCTATGGGTTACAAAGGACAGAATGCATTCATTATTGATTTAGTGTCTTTAGGTTGATACATTTTGACCCAACTGATATGAAAATTAAAATAGGCTCCAGTCCTACAGGGTCAAAAATAAGCCTGGGGCTTTTCAATGCTCAATTTTTGCATAAGTCATCATTGACCTGTGTACCCAGTTACCCAATCCTATCTGCTTTGTGCCTGGTAAACTAGAGCCTGGGTGATTTAATTTGTTAACTGACTAATCACCTGGAGCTGGAAAATTTGATTTAGCAATTGTGTGCAGAATTTAGATCAGGGAGACTTCTGTTTCTAGAGCAGGCACAAGACTGACTGTTGTCAGTGACAATAGTGACTCAGTTCCTTTGCATTTCATCTGCAGAATCATTTGATTAGATTTGCATAATGTATGCAGTGATCTGGGCTCTTCTTATGCATTTTGTCTTCAGAACATTTCCTGTTGTCATTTCCTGATTTTGTATTTTGTTTTCATTGCTTGACTCAAATGATTTAGTAGTTTGCTTCATGAAATTCCTCTGATCTTATTCAATCAGATTTGGAGGATTTTTTTAAAATAATGGACAAATAGGATATTATATAGTATCTAACCTTTTAATTTTTATAATTCCTTCTTTATATTCACATTAATCACAAGGACAAATGTTCTAGTATATGTGAATTTTAGAGCAATATGGGAAGTGTGTTTTCTTTTTTATTGTTCTTTTTTAGTGTGGAGGTGCCTTGATTAGGGGATTTTTTTTCTTTTTTTAAAAAAAAGAGAAATATAAGGATAGGCCTTCTAATGTTTTAAAAAGCTCTAACTGGTTGTTTACTGTCATTTTTGTTGTTACCAGTCTGTTCTACACAGATATTCTTTAGGATATATTTTCCTTTTTTGGTATGTAAGTTTCCACTTCATCTGATAAAAAAAGATCAGTCACAAGTATGTCAGTAAGGAGGAGTAATGCAGCCCCATAATATTTGTCATTGTTACCTAACACACCCTTGAAAAATAAACAGCCAAGAATGCAGTTTTTCATGCTTTATCAGCTATAACCAAACATCTGGTTACCAAAAAATAAATCACTCCAAGTTAATGAAGCTTAGTTATGATTTCACATAATCCTCTTTAAACAAAAAAATTCCATTGAAAGAATATAATAGATCAACTATGTAGTTGAATCAATTAATGATTTAACTTCAGTGTATTTACCACTCATTCCACCCTCTATTTTGAGTCTAACTTGATGGCTTTTTTTTATCAGTGTCAGGAAAGTAGCTTTTTTTTTTAAAAGAAAAACAAGTTTTTAGATTATACAAGACAATATACTAGTTAAAAGACCAAGCTGACTGAATTATTGTAGTATCCCTTACAGTAGGGTTTTTTTTTAAGTAAGACAAATAAAATGCAATTCCTTTAATAGATCAAGAAGGGTAGATATAACAAGTAACTTATTTCTTGATATCTGAAATAAGAATTTTGGCAAAGCATAAAGCATTGTCCCTTATTTGCTGTGTATCCTTGAGCAAATTGCTTTACTTCTCTGAGACTTAGTTTCTTCCTATCTCAAGTGAGATTTGGACTGGATTTCTAAAGTTCCTTTCAGCCCCAACAATCTATGTTGCCTTTGCTAAAGTTTTAGATCACTAAAGTAAAAAGTCAAGTGCTGAACCAGAGAATGTTTTAGTTTATTT
Source organism: Macrotis lagotis (assembly GCF_037893015.1). NCBI lineage: Eukaryota > Metazoa > Chordata > Mammalia > Peramelemorphia > Peramelidae > Macrotis > Macrotis lagotis. Next base: position 255,052,471 of record NC_133658.1, on the reverse strand, counting down.
CTTGATGCTTGAAATAATGGTTTTTGAAATGGCCCTTTTCACTGCTATAGATTTAAATTTAAATAAAAATTTTCAAGTATACTGTTTTTCCCCACAAAATTATAAAAAACAGGGAACAGGGTCTAAAGTCCACTTCATTCTGTGTTTATATGGTAAAGTCCTAGGATATTCAAAACAGTGAAATATATTTACTATAAATACATATATTTATAGTCTTATATTATATATATTATATATATATTTTCCTTCCTATTGTATTGCAAGGCATTACAAGTCATAATAGAAAAGTAGTTTTACATATTTAGAAAACCTATTAGTCATTAATCTATTTATTATTCAATGGCATAAAGTCTAACTTGTTTTTTATTTCACCTAAGTGAAGTATTAAATTTTTAACATTCATTATTTTTAAAAAGTTTTGAATTCCAAATTCTCCCCTCCTTCCTACTCCTCCCTATTATTGAGAAGGCAAGCAAGATGATATTAATATGACATGTAAAGTCATGAAAAATGTATTTCCCTATTAGTCATGTTACAAAAACAACGAAAAACCACCACTACCAACAACAACAACAACAATAAAACAAGAAATGAAGTAAAAAAGTATGTTTCAACCAACACTTCATCAGTTCTTTCTCTGGAAGTGGACGGTAATTTTCATCATGAATCCTTTGGAATTGTCTTGGATTATTGTCTTGATCAGAATAGCTGAGTTTTTCAGTGTTAGTCATCTTTACAATATTGCAAAGTTCTTCTGATTCTGCTCACTTCACTTTGCATGAGTTCATATATGTCTTCCCAGATTTTTTTCTCAAACCATCTTGTTCATCATTTCTGATAGCGCAGTCTTTCACAATCATAAGCCACAACTTGTTCAGCTATTTCCCAGTTGATGGGCACCCCCTCAATTTCCAATTTAAAGTTTAATTTTTGATAATTTGACTTATATCAAGAGTAAATTAGAAACAAGTCTGTTTAGATATTAATATTAGAATATTTAATTTAAATATAAGAATAGCTAAAAGGTTTGTTTTATGGCAAGCATAGATGTCAACAAAAATTTGATAAAAGATCTCTCCTGAAGTGAAAAGAGGGTTAATGTGAAGGCAGAAGACATAGATTTAAGTATCTCCATACAAACCATATAACCTTGGACAAGTCACTCTTAGAGTCCAAGTTTCTTCATCTATATAATGAAAATAATAATTTGACTTCATGGGGCTGTTATAGTAGAAACATTCTGTAAACTGTCAGGTACTCTATAAATGAGAAATATTATTATTAAGAGAAAATTTCTTAAACCATCATTTGTGTGATTACTTAGATCTAATCAATCACTTTGACTTGACAGTTTCCAGGACATCATTACAATACTAACACATAGAAGGCAAGCTATTCATTCTTCTCTATTCTAGAACAATAAAGGAATATACTATCAGACAATTAAATTAAACCAGCTCTATCTTTAATATATCACACATTTAAATAGAAAAAGAAAAGCTGTCATTCAAGGATACTAGGGTAGTTACTTTCATAGTTAATAGAAATGAAAAAGTGGGAATTATTTGATTTTAGCCCTGGGTTCATGGGAGAGGACAGATATTATTTCCATAAATGATTTTTGAATGGTTTGAAATGAGAGAATGTATATTATTTTTAGACTCTCCTTATAATATCTTCAAATGTAGAGTTCATGTTGAGATATGGCACAGTCTTATAAAAATTAGATTTTTTTTTTTTGCTTTTCCTCTGGATTTTCACTAGAAACTTTATGGAACATGATATAATGGAAAGATTACTTGATTTGATGTTAGAGAACCTTAGTTCAAATACTGACCATTTCTTATTTATTACCTCTGTGATCTTGAGAAAGTCCTCTAGACTATGTTTCTGTTTATCCATCTCTAAGGAGGAGTTATATCCCTAGGATTCTTTCCAGCTCTAAATTTTATAACCCATAACTTGTGTGTAGAATGAACAGAGGAAATAAACTGGCCAGTTCATTTTTAAATAAATAGCTAGTAAGCATGACTATTAGAGATAGGGCCTGTGATTTTGTGCGTAGAGATAAGTCCCAGGTGAGGAGAGTCCCACTGCACTGTGGCTATCAAAGCAGATTGGCACCTTCTCTACATCTTATAGTCTTAGAAGCTACAAGACAGGAGAAGTTAAGTGACTGAAGAAGGATTTGAAATCAGGTCTTCCTAGCCCCTCTGTCTAGTACTCCAAGCTACCCTCTTAAAACAGAGCAACCTATATTAACCAAGTATGTTATAGGAATCATGATGATGTTTGTAAAACAAGCTCCAGTCTTAGAATTACATAACAGATTTGAATTTCTTCCTAACTGGAGCCATGTAATCTTTAGTAAGTCACTTAACTTGTCTGAGACTCAGTCTCTTAATCTGTAAAAAGGGATTCTACCTATCTTCTTTGAACAGTTATGAGGAAAATAGTTAATCTTATCGAAACACTAGTAAGTTATTATCATCTATCATGACAAGAATATTTTAGATTTTAAATATTTTGAATTTTCACATTGGAAATCAAAGGCATTTTAAATGCATTAAACTCTCCCACCCACCTCAAATAAAAAGTCACACCTCTGACAAGACTAGTGGACTGTGACATATTTACATGGAAAATGCATAGCTCAGAAGCTGTTTACTTCCTGAAACCAAAGGATAACTCCTAATGAATCACTGACTCCTGGGATTCTCAGTTTGTAATTTGATCCCCCAGAAAAGTCTTATCAGATCAACAATGATTGCTGTCAAAAGAGAGAGAGAGAGAGAGAGAGAGAGAGAGAGAGAAGGAAAAAAAGAAAAGTAAAGAAAAGAAAGATCCCTTTTCCCCTCTGAACCAGAATGTCAGTCCACATACATGGATTCTTAAGCATTCAGGGGGGCTTGTCAGGCAGGGTAGTCATGGTGAGTCTGAAGGGATAAGGAAAGATAAAGTGTATCAAAGCAGGATCTGACATTTGTGATGCTATGCAGGCCTTTCTCTCCAAGAGCATCTCTGGCTGGAGTGACAGAGGGGATTAATCCATGGGATGGCACCAAACAATAGCTGAAGTGGGGTTGAGGCCTAACACCTGGTTGTTATGTTACCCTTAGTCAAGAAGCTTGCACCATGCTGGGAGTAAATCTAGATGGTTCTGACAGTTTTAAACTAGCCCTTCCACCCCCTCACACATCCTCCAATTTTTAGTGTACTCTCTCTATCTCTCTCTCTGTCTTTCGCTGCCTCTCTCTGTCTCTCTCTGTCTCTCTCTCTCTCTCTCTCTCAACTTTAAAAAAAAATCCTAATCTTCATAACCATTCATGAAAATTAACTTTCAAATAAACAAAACAAAAAATGAACATACCTAAAGCCTCAAATTCCAGGTTATTTTTGCCATTTGTTGAAAGATGTGTACCTTCACTTTTAACAGAACAATTAATTTTTCAACATTCTATTTGCTTCTGTGTCCTTCTGAGCGGCTGTGTATTATTATGCCATTGATGAGGATAATGACTCAGTTGTGCACTTTGTATATATTGTTCTGACACTGCTTTCTTCACTTTGGCACATCATATAAGTCTTCCCTTGCTCTTTCAATCTTCATGTTTCTCATTTCTTAGGATGCAATAATATTTCCTTACATTTATATACTACTTATCTTTTCTTTTTGGTAGAATCTATGTAACATTTTAATTGGGTACAGTTTAGTTTTGTATATGGGAGAAAATTGCCTGAAAATCTCAGGAATTTTGTGATTCCATCAACCCTCGTGTTTATTTAAAAGAAACAACAACTTATTTTGGGGTAGGGTGGGGAGTTGCTTACTTAATACTGGTATATGGCAAGAAAGTTAATAGAATAATCACTATATGGGTGATCTTGCCTTGTCTGAGAATTTTTTATTAAGTCTTGATTCATAAGGGCTGCCCTGGTAAAATGAAAAAGCCCTGTTGTAGGGGCTTCCAGACAAGTCAACTGCATACTTAAAAAAAAAAACAAAACTACTGTATCCAAAAAAGAGACTGTACATATTGAATCCTTTCGTTAAAAAAAGAACAATAAAGAAGTGATTCTTATACCATGGAAATGAGTTGATCACATCTGTTCAAGCCAGGCAATACCTGGGGGGGGGGGGGGATAAGAAGGGGAAAGAGGAGGGGGAGGAGAAATGAGGAAAGGGAGCGGAAAGAGGAAGAGAGAAGATCCGGAAGCAATTTTCCTCTTTCTCACTTTAAATGTTAATGATTGTAAGGAAGTGCTAGCAAGAAAGGGATCAGCTGATCCAAGGCTACAAAGAGGCAGAGTCTCTCATAATTCACTCAGCAGGATCTCATTTAGTAACCAGTAATAATTTTAAAGACTTCCAACTATAAAGAACTTAAAGAGTTGAGTGGTGTAGCCCGCTGAAAATGAGATCTGAGTTCTATCTAGTCTTGGCTGTTCCAGTGACTGTGTGACCTTGCACAAGTAACTTATCCTCTCTGACCTTCAGTTTCCTCATCCATAAAACGAAAGAGTTGTACTACTAAAACTACATGATCTCCCTCCCCCTCGAATTTTATGGGATTCTAGATGCTCTAGATGGGGGTGGGGGCAGAAATATTCATGAAAGTTGTGTCCTAATCAAACATAGTTACTGCAGTGCTCTCTGGATAATATCATTTGTACCAGATAGGGACTATTGTTCAATTGTATCCAGCTCTTCATGATCCCATTTTGGGGTTTTCTGGGCTCCATTTTCTTGGAATGGTTTTCCATTTCATTCTCCAACTCATTTTAACTGATGAGGAACTGAAGCAAACAGGGTTAAGTGACACCCAGATCACACAACTAGTAAGCAACTAAGGCTACATTTGAACTCATGAAGATGCCTTCTTGATTCTAAGCTTAGTGCTTAGTGCCAGTTCTACTGGCCACCTAGTGGCTTAGAATATAGTCTGGCAGAGATGAGCAAAAGAGAAATGTTTTATTGATAATGATTGTATTAGAGAGAATCCTCCCCCTTCCTATATCAAGGGGAAAAAAAACAAGTTACAATAAGAAAAAAGTCAAGTTTCATTCCAAAATCTGTACTAGTTTAACTCCTTTTGGAAGTGTTACCCCATAGAGACTTCAGGAAATCAAAATAATTCAGTGAAGAGAATTCATTTAAATCAATTATTTGACAATATAAAGATTTAAAAAATAGGGTTCAAAGCTATCAGTGTCTTTGTTTTTACTTTTTCAATTAGATATATTTGTGGGTAGGATTAAGGGAATAACTGAATCATAAGTCAATCTAGTTTCCTCCAGGTTAGTCAAAACTCTAAGATGAATCTTTGTCAGCTGCTGATTCATGTTCTTCAGGGACCACATTCAGAAAAAGTTTCAACACATTTATCAGACCTTTACAGGTTTTCCTAATACCTACTGAAATTGTTTTAACCCTGACAACAGGACACCAAAATCACCAGAAAAATGTTCAAGAGAAAAATTCATCACAAATAGAAAATACAACTGTACAGAATTCCCACTGTCCTGAATACCCTTTGTCATTAACTCCTAGTGAGTTTTCTTTTGGAAACCTTGTTAGGTATGCTTCATAAGGTTATCTTCACAGGTTAGAGTGTATTTCAATCATTCATTTAACAAATATTCCTTAAACAAGTATTATGTTGCAAATATTGTTAAGGACTAGGCTTCATAGGACATAGAGTTCGAGATGATTAATGGGATTTAAAAGGACATCAAGATCAAACTAGCTCCTTTAGGAGTACAAGGTTCAATTTATTTCAATTCAACTCAACAAACAATGGGGGTTTTTTTCAAATATTTAAAGCATTATACTAGTCTCTAAAGATACAACAGAAAAATAAAATTGGTGTTGCCCTTAAAAAGTTTACATTCTACTGGGAGAGACAACATTTTATATAGATAAGTAAAAACAAGATAATTTGAGAATGGAAAGAGAGAGAGTGCACTAAAAATGAGAGGGATTATGAAAAGTCTCCCCATATTCAGTAGTATGAGGTGAGTCTTGAAGAAGTTAAGTATTCATCAGAGAGGCAAAGGAAGCCTAGTGTAGCTTCTGCACAAAAAGGGTTAGTATGGCTAGGTCATTCAATACATGAAGGGAAATAATGTGAAATAAACCTGGAAAGACAGGTGGGAGCTCACGGAGGATCCTCAATGCCATTCTGAAACATTCTTGGGAGAAGCTAGGTGGTGCCACAGAGCACCAGACCTGGAGTCAGGAAGACTCATTTTAGTGAATTCAACAAATTCTGACCACAGACACTTAAAAACAACAGATGAAAGAAAATTGAAAGAATTTTGAGCAATAGAGTAACATAATCTGAGGGGAAATAATTTATTTAACTGGATGGAGGACAGATTAAAGAGAGCAGACGATAGCAGCAAGGAGACCAAATAAAATGCCATCCCTGCTCTCTTGTTTCTGGATTAGCAAAGCAATTTAGTTGAGTGGGTCTAATCCAGGTAGGGGGGTGTATTTTTGAGGCAGGAGACGAGTTCAAATCCTGTCACTGACATTTACTAGCTGATATCCTCATATATAAATGACACCATCATTATTATGAAGCACAAATGTGACAACTATAAATACATATTACATGATAATTCAAGAATGAAATATACCAATCTTCTATAACTAGCACAATACCTGGAACATGCAAGGCAATGAGCATTTGTTGAATTGAATTGAAAAACTATATAATCTTTGAGGTAGGGATCATGGAAGGTAATACCATATCACAGATTTTGAGGTGGAAAGGATCTAATTTCCAGATAAGCATCTTACATATGAGGAAACAGAGACCCATAGAGGGGAATAACTAGTTCAATTTTGCCCAAGAAGTAAGTAGCAAAGTCAAGATTTGAACCCAGGACCTCAGACTCCTACTTCAGAACTCTTGTCTCCTACCCATCTCTGATGCATTCCTGTTAAGCTTAGATAGGATTTCAACAGGTTAAAAAGGGTAATGGAAGACATCTGAGGCATAGGTAAAATCAGCAGCAAAGCCACAGAGGGAGGTAAATGTTGAGTGTTTTGGGGAGTGTGGACAGAGAGTAGGATGGTTGAGATGGAGCTTAGAAAATGTAGATATGTGTAATATGACAGAAGAGTGGAGACTGTAGGCCCCAGATTGTGGAGAACTTTGAATGACATAAGAAGAATTTATACTCTATCGACAACCACCAAAGTGGTTATAGAACATGATTAATCTATGATTAAACTTAAGTGGAGAAAAAGAAAGTGCCAACTAGTTTTCCCAGTATTTGAAAAGCAAAAAATAGAACAATTCAGACAGTTGTTTTCTTCTTATTATATAGTGCCTCTCCTCTATTCCCATTGGCTTCTGTAAGTCCAAATCATAGACCCAAAAGAATTTTGATAAATTCATAGATTCATAACTAGTTATTAAAAGACATTTAGAGATATATTCTTTAGCCTAATTGCCTGTGATCTGGGTACTTTATACAATAGATATCTCCATTTTAATACACTGAATGAGCACCAGGCAAGGCCTGGGTTGGGTGGGAAAGGGGGGGAAAGGGGGAAAAAAGGGTCAACATTTTCATAATGGTCCTCAAAAGTTTTCTTTCCACTCAGTGAAAGTAGTTGCACAAACAATAGTGGAACTCCAATATATCAGCAGAGGGACCCCCTTGAACTCCAACTTTACAGAACAAAGGATTTCCAAGATGCATCCGAGCAGCAGATGTTTAGTTATCTGAAGTGTCAGAATGCCAATTAGATATTGAACATGGCAGGAGGAGGGTGGAGTTTCCAAAACAAATGGATGATGAATAGGAACAGTTCCCGAGTTTAGTCTAAAGTCCTGCTGTTCTTTTGTAAAATGATTTGTGGCAAATTTGTTTTGTCACTGAGGCATAGTTCCCCCTGGGGCTTTCATGTGATTTTATAATCACCCAAAGAAAAGTAAAATTTTTTAAACCATTTGAAAATAATATATGTTTTCTAATTAGAATTTATACTTTTAAAAGTAAAAATATATTTAAAAAGAAGTTAAGGAGTACTCCATGTTTCTCCACACGGAAAACATGTAAAGAAAATTAATCCTGTGTTGAAAAGCAGAAGACATAATCAGTGGGTGGGAAAGGGATGTATAGTTTAATTCAGGATTTTTCTGGCTATAAATCAGAAAGAATTTAAACGATTCATGTTTTCACAATTCACAGAATTAAAGAATCTTAGTTGGAAGGAATCTCAGAGACCAGCAGCTAGTTCAACTCCTTTAATTCCACCTATTAACGTAGGTCTTTTTTTTTTACATTTCTTTTTCATAAAGATAAGTTATAGTTAGAGATCCTGTAACCTACAAAAGATTTTAAAAATAAAGGCGTCACTTTTATTTACAAAATGTTTTCCTGCCTTACTTGCAGTTTTATTGTCAGGGATCTCCATAAATCATTATTAGGAAATAGTACCACAGTTTGGGGAATGTTCTATTTCAACCATTTCATTTGACTCATGACATGCTTTTGACTTTTTGAATGTTTCTTTTTTCCCTACCTCCATGGTTAATCATCCACACTGAGTAAAATTTTTATCCAAGTTGATTTTCTTTCTCTCTCTCTCTCTCTCTCTCTCCATATGTATATATATATATATATATATATATATATATATATATATATATATGTATATGTCCCTTCCTCCCTCTCTTTCTCTTCACTTATCTTAAGAACTGGACCATATAATAACCAGCAGAGAGGAAATTGGGCTCATATTGATTTAAATAACTGAACTCTTGTGACAAAATTATTTAGTTCCCTCTTGACCTCTAGAGGTCAAATTTGACTATTTATGCTATCTACTAATGCGTTACTTCTCCTTGCCTGAGAACAATTATGCTCTTGTGCTGCTCTGCCTTCCTTGTTGGAATATTAAACAATCACTAATTAAGGTATGAAGCAACCAGTCCTTTTAAAAAATACATACCTTGGCTAGAAGCACAATAAAACCCATTAAATGACTACATGTAATCTATCTTTCTCTCTCTCTCTCTCTCTCTCTACATATATATATATATATATACATATATATAATTAAATACATGCACATTATGTATATGTATATATATTATATATATGCATATGTGTGTTTGTATGTGAGCATGTGTGTGTGTGTGTTTTTAAAAGAGCTAGTGAGACATACCAGGATAGCATAAGGTTTGACATACTTTTGAAAGAAATAACAATGTCAGGTTGAAGAGTTATACATGGAAAATACTGTCTCCCTCTTGTAGAATAAACACAGAAAATTGTAATAAACAATGACCATCCACTGTTCAGAACATTTGCCCATAGTCTCCATTGTCACACTCTTCTCTGTGTGCCCGAGACCAAAAAGTTCCTTCCTCTTCCTCCCCATCCTCCTCAGAAAAAAATATTAAATATAAAATATAAATAGAACTGGAATATGTTTTCTTTAGCATGTACACTGTTGAGTAGAGATGACTTAAAATATTTTATAAATTTCAAGGAGTCAATAAGAAAACTGAATTTGTCTTTCAAAATACTTTCAAAAGGAAAAAGTAAAATGCTACTAAATTTTTATTACAAATGCAGGATGCTGCCTATCTAGACACAATAATGAGAATGCTTATAATCTATCAGTACAACAGAATGTCAGTAAAAAACAAAATAAAATTCCCTTAGTAACTTCTTTTAGCATATTGAATATACCAAGAAAAATCCTTCCCAACATGTTTCTAATACATCCCCATGGAGAGAATTAAGTTTAAATCCTGCATTTAAGGTATTATTACTGACTTTCAGGGATACTCTTCTATACTGTTTTAGACGAAAAAAAGAATTATTATTAATTAAAAGAAAAAAGATAAACCTTCACAATTCACATCAAAGCAATCTAAGAGGAGGAGCTGAAGCATGGTGAATTAAAATCAAATTTTACCCAAACCATGCAATGCATATTTCACAAGATATTTCCTTTCAGTGAATTAACTTGTGTTTTCATAATGGTGTTGCCACCTGGTACAATGTAGACAAGAGTGTGACATTTGTTATGCCAACAGAAATGGACAAAATCACAGCACTTGATGACGTCGCCCTACGTAAACTAGTGACCCACAACACAAAAGTAATTTCCCATGCTATTTCCTGATTTCCCATTTGCAGCATTCCTGCACACATACCACTAATTCAGTTCAGAAAGCAAAGGTCATGACAACTAAAAAAAAAAAATCAGGGGAGAAAATCTTTTTATTAAACAGAAAGGTAACATCTTTTTTTAAAACCAAAATGCAACCCAAATCAAGTGTTTTACATATGAGCATCAAGTTATATGAATATTTGAATGTGTTTGTGGAAATGAATATTTAAACAAGAGCACCACCAAATAAATTAGTCTATAAGACAGAAAAGGAACAAGCATTTCACTTGTGGGAGGGAACAGAATTGATCTGTTTCATAGGATTTAAAAATGGAAGAAATGTTAAAAGTTAGGCCATTGAGAGCTTCATTTTACAGATGAGAAAACTGAGACCCAGAAAGTAAATGACTTGTCTAAGGTCACAAAGATAGCAAGTAATAGAATTGGGATTCAAACACAAGTATTCTAACACCAAATCTAGTGTTTTCTACAGGAAACTCATATTTTCATAGTGCTCTGATTTACAAAGCATTTCCCAGAGAGACTGGTACTACAAATACAATTACTCCAAGGCTCAGGTTAAGTGCCTTACCCAAGGTCACACAACTAGAAGAGAATATCAGAGGTGGATTTCAAACTCAGGACTCTTGAATTGAAATCCAGCTTCTTTTCAAAATTTCACACTGCTTCCTTTATTGATCAAATGTGGAATGGAGGGGTGGGGAGTAAGGAAGGAGAAGAGAAGAAAAGAATGGATATACATTTAAATTGAAGTCATATTTATCCTCTAACCGATTATACTACTTATACAATTTGTTTGTTTATGATGATGTAATAAAATACATTATCCTCAAATGGAAAGAAAAAGCCAAGAGGAAATAGATTTCCAGAGGGAAGGTAATCTCAAACCATCTTATGGCATTTTAATGACCTTAAAGACCTCCACAAATGCACAAACACTTGCACAACTATCTTGGGAATCCACCAAGAGCACAAATATAAACTTGAAGAGAATGTCTTTGCCTATTTGGTGTCCCTGTAAGTCTCTGGGAGGGCCAGTCATTTTTTTTTTGTCTGTAAGCCAACATTCTGTCCCCATTAGTGGAAAAACTTGACAATAAATAAGCAAGAAGAGGAAAAGAGTAATGCTACCCATATTGTTCATCAGGGGGAGGTTCACTCATTAAATGTTTCCTGCATCCTTTGTTTAAGAGGGAAAATGAGATTTTTTTTAAGCTGAAAGTGAATTATGTACCTCAAAGTAGAGAAGTTTCCTTTCCTTGGCTGTTTTTAAGTCTTAGTGGCATGTATTTTTACCAGGAGGTCATTGACCAAGAAGCAATTTTGGTTCTTTCCCCTCCCCCTAAAATTAACTTAATTTTCCCTGAAGCAAACTGCATCCCTGTATTGTCCAAATTCATCCCCTGCCCCATCTGTTCCATATTTGTGTTTAGTGGAAGTTGGAAACCATATCCTCCTCTTCGTTTGCTTGTACTGGGACTTTTCTTGATTGCCTTTTCGTTCATTCCATAGTAGGGAGATTTTTTTTTCTTTCTGCTTTTACATTCCAACCATCCTAACCAGTGCCACCCCCTGTTTTTTTAAAAGACATTTTGAAATCTTTTAGCACATGGTCCCTCACCTTGGGATCCCAGGAATAGTTTTCAGTAGGAATTACATTGGGGTTCTTTTAAAGAAACTAGAAATAATGGCAACGATAATTCACATTTCTTTATAACAACCCTATGAGGTAGGTCATCAGGTTACACCCGATTTAAAGAACAGAAAAAAATATGATTAAACAAACCAGTAGCCATGCATCCCAGTTCATTTTAGACACCATCATCACAATAATGTTCATCTCCAATTCTTTCCCAAACCTCTGGATGCTTTCTAGGAAGAGCACATTAAAAACTACTAGGGTCAAGCCCTTTAGACTGGAACAAGCTGGAGACCTGCTCCTTAGGCAGTTCATTGTGACTACGGTACTTAATGCTTTTAGAATCAGCCATTCTCTCTTATGCTCCACCTGAAAAATCCTTTCTGTGCAAAATAGAATGTGACTACCCTGAATAATTTTTCCAGCTCTTTTAAGTTAATATGAGAGTTTATAAATAGCTCAGCAGTTCTCAGCCTTGTTAGTGTCATGGACCCCACTAGCCGACTGGTGGAGAATATGGACCTCTTTTCAGAATAGTTTTTAAATGCATAAAATATGCATAGCATTTAGAAAGTCAAATATTTTGAAACAGCATTCTGTTTTGTTAAAAAAAAAAAAAAACAGCAACAACAACCTGTTCACAGGCCCAAGTTTCTCTAATCCATGATAGGTTGATGTTTACTAATATATTGTGGTGATCCAGGATTTAATGATAATGTCATAGAACCCTAACATAGTTCTTCCGCTCTTTATCACCCAGTCAGGTAGCAAGTCAAACCAGGTCCCCTGAAACATTATGTCTATATATACTGAAAATCTGACACCCTAAAACCAGATTAGAAATGTGCAAACAACCTTTAAAGGATTGGGTTCATCAAAAAGAAAAGGAGCTTGGATTAGTGAAAAGTGCACTGGATGACCTAATATTAAGTTCTAATTCTTCCATTAGGGCTAGGTCTCACTTTTCTCTCCTATTAAAATGAGGGGGATTGAACTAAAATGTTCTTCCAGTTCTCTGAAAACTTTGTATTCTGCATTCTAAGATCTCTTTCAGTAAAATTCAGTTTTGAGTTCCTTCTGGCTCTAATGTTCTGTAGCTATGCTCTAACATCCCTTTCAGCTCTTATTCCCTTCAATTCTGATATAAACATGCCATCTTCCCTCCCACTCTTCCTTCTCGTAAACCTAACAGACACTTAATAGTTCCTTTGCCTTATAGTTGTTTAAAATTAGGAAGAATTCTGAGATTCTGGGAGATGCCACCCAGATTTTTTTTTTGCAAACAACTTCTGAGTTGATTTTTAAAAAGGGTAGTATCTTGGAAATTGCAATAATAACATTAACAATAGCCAGTGTTTATTTAATGCTTTAAAGTTTGCATAAGTTAAGGAAACCAACTCTTTTTCTAATTCTGGGATTCTGTTTGGACTAAAATTAGCATGTTCACTATGGGGTGAACCTTGGCAATTTGTGTGACTATATAAACCCTTTCTCAGTAAACTCCACTGACTCCCTGTTACCTCTTGGATCAAACTGAAGTTCTTCTTTAGAACTATGGCCTTTAAAAACCCTCTACAGCTTAGTCTTTTCCTATCTTCTTATATATTCTTATATATTATGCTTCTGGACTCCTCAGCTCAGATGCAATGGACAGGACTTATTTGCATTGTTTGTCTTCCACATCTGAAACGTTTCCCTTTTCACCTCCTTCTCTTAGAATATTTGGCTTCCTTCAAGATTTAGACCAAATGCTACCTTCTACAGAAGGTCTTTTCCTGTTACCCCCAGCTACTAATATATTTCCTTACAAGGCTACTTCATATCTATCTTTGTATATAGCTTGTATATACTAATAAATGCACATGTTTACTACCCAATAGAATGCAAGCTCTTTGAGGGCAGGAATTGCTCCCACACATTCCCAGTGTTTTGGCTTGGCAGATAGTAAGCACTTAATAAATGTCTGTTGATTTATTGATGGGACAAGTCATTCTCCATTTTGGAGCCTTCATGTTCTCCTCCACGAAATGCAAAGGAAAGTCTTGAATGTTCTTCATTGCTCTGATGATCTATGATTCTGTGCTATTTTTAGTTGTTAGTAGTTGGGATAATTCTGTTACTTAGTGTTATTATTATTATATTACTCAAATGAAACTTTTAATTTTTCATTTGACACATTCATGCTGAAAGCAAGAAATAACATAAAAGAATGGATTTACATATTTTTAACTGCTCTTTCTTAGATGTGTCTGTGCCTATGTAAAAGTAGAATTGGCTGGGTTGCAGGGATATTCTCTCTTTGATTAACTTCCAAATATCTTTCTTCAAAGAAGGAATCTGTTACTAAGTTGGGGAAAGCTAATAAATATTAGCCCCTTATGATTATTATCATCCAGGAGAATTTACAAACCAACAGTTAAAATTTGAAAATACTAATCTGTGAAACAAGCAACTGAGACATGGAGTTTTAGAACTGAAAGTAATTTTTTATTTTTACAAGGGAGGAAATTGAGACACAGATAAGGGAATAACTGGTCCAATGTCACGCACTGAGTTAAATAGCAAGAGTAAGTGCTAGAACCCAGGATACCTAATTCCTAGTCCAGTATTCTTACAACCCCAGGCTGTCTCCATGACTTGACAAAAGTTGATAGGTTTCACATTAAATCTAAAACCCAACTTAATCTTTCTTTGCTAACTCACTGAATCATAAACTTAGTAGTAACTTAAAATGCGATCCTATTTACAATGTATTATGTAAGATTAGAAAAGGATAAAGAAGATAGGAGCAAAAGATTGGAATAGAATTGTGAAGGAACTAGTTAGTTTGAATAGTTGGAAAGCAAGGAAATGACAAGCACTAGACCAAAGTCAGAAAGAACTAGGTAATAATCTGTCTTTGCTAAGTATATTAGCTGGATGACTAAGCAAGTCACATAAGACCCAGTTTCCTCATCTATAAAATAAGGATAATCACAACTTTATTACCTACTCCCCAGGGTTGGCCACTGGAACACTTGAGATAATGAATTTAAAATCCTTTGCAAAATTTAAAAGTGTTCTATAAATCTTACTATTTTCTCTACATTTTAGATTATTTCTTGCTAAGAGGGGAGCATTGTATTAGAATAGAAATAAAACAAAATTTGTGGTCAAAGGACTTAGGTTAGAATCTCATCTTTCTGGTTGGTAGTCAATTAATTATCATTTATTAAGCACCTACTGTGGGCCAGGCACTGTGTTAAGAAGTGTTAGAAATACAAAGAAAGGCAAAAAACAATCCTTGTAGCTCACAGTCTAATTGGGGAGACAACATGCAAATAACTATGTCAAACAAGAGAGATATAGGACAAAATGGGGAAGGTATTAAGATTAAGAATGAATGGGAAAGGCTTCTTTCAAGAAGGTGGAATTGTTACTTTGAATGACCTTTGGAAATTCACTTAATCTGTTTTCCCCTTTGTAAAAATGAGAAGGCTGAACTAAATCATTTCCAAATTTCCATGCAGTTCCAAATTCTACACTCTTCTTCTTTCCTATTAGCACAACAGAGTAGTGATGCTAAATTGTAGAAAAAAGGAGTAGTTATGTATGTTCCATACTGCTTATAGCAAGTGTTTTTAAACTGAGGACATTCATTTGTTGGTGTATTAGAAATTGTCTCTTTAGGATACTATAAACATAAAATATAAGAAAAGAAGCTACTGAAATAAAGAGCAGTTGAATGGAGGAGCTGCCTTGGTTGGATTTGAGTTGTTCATTTCTATCTGTTTTTACCATTCACTTTCTAGGGAAGTGGCAAATGAGGGAAAAATATCCAATGTGCCTCACCTCCACCCCCTGTATATGTGATTCTGAGACCAAGTTGAGTCACTGGCCCTGAGCTACAAAAAAAATTGTAGTGGTTCAGTAGTTGGTGTGTAGGTGAAGCTTTTCAGTCCTGACATAATTCCTTCTATTAGGGCAATCCCCAGAGAATTAGGGACCTTGTCCCTATTTTTCCTTCTTCCTTTCTTTTTTCCTTCCTTCCTTTCTTTCTTCATTTTCCTTTTTTTCTTTCTTTTTTTAAATTTTTTTATTAAAGATATTTTTTGAGTTTTACAATTTTCCCCCAATCTTACTTCCCTCCCCCACCCCCACCCCCACGGAAAGCAATCTGTCGGTCTTTACTTTGTTTCCATGTTGTACATTGATCCAAATCGAGTGTGATGAGAGAGGAATCATATCCTTAATGAAGAGACAAGAAATCTGAAGTAACAAGCTCAGACAATAAGATAACTGGGTTGTTTTTTTTTTTCAAAATTAAAGGGAATAGTCCTTGAACTTTGTTCAAACTCCATGGCTCTTTATCTGGATATAGATGGCATTCTCCTTTGCAGACAGCCCAAAATTGTTCCCGATTGTTGCACTGATGAAATGAGCGAGTCCATCAAGGTTGATCATCACCCCCATGTTGCTGTTAGGGTGTACAGTGTTTTTCTGGTTCTGTTCATCTCACTCAGCATCAGTTCATACAAATCCCTCCAGGCTTCCCTGAATTCCCATCCCTCCTGGTTTCTAATAGAACAAGTGTTCCATGACATGCATATACCACAGTTTGCTAAGCCATTTCCCAATTGAAGGACATTTACTTGATTTCCAATTCTTTGCCACCATAAACAGGGCTGCTATGAATATTTTTGTACAAGTGATGTTTTTACCCTTTTTCATCATCTCTTCAGGGTATAGATCCAGTAGTGGTATTGCTGGGTCAAAGGGTATGCACATTTTTGTTGCCCTTTGGGCATAGTTCCTTCCTTTCTTCTTTCCTTCCCTCTCTTCCTTCATTCCTTCCCTTCCTTCTTCCATTCATCCTTTTTTCTTTCTTCCTTCTTTTCCTCCCTTCCCCATTCCTTTCTTCTCTTTCCTGCTTTCTTCCTACCTTCCTTTTTTCTTGCTTCCTGCTATTTTAAAGTTATATTACTCCTTTACTTTGTTTTTTATGTTACTGTTACTGTGGCTCAGCTGTTTGGGTAATGTTCAACCCTTCATGACTTCATTTGGGATATTCTTGATAAGGATATAGAAGTACTTTGCCATTTGCTTTCCTAGTTGGATTCATTTTGTCAGACAATCGGAGATTAAGTGACTTGCCTAGGGTCACAAAGCTAGGAAGTATCTGAACCTGAATTTGAACTCAGGTCTGTCTGAACTTGAGGCCCAGTATTCTATTCACTGAGTCATTGACTCTAAAGAGTCACTTGTATGACTTAAGGGTCACAGTCAGCAAGTATCTAAGTTAAATTTGAACTCAAGAAGGTGAGTCTTCCTGATTCCAATCCCTGGTAGTCTCCCTATCAGTGATTTACAATAACAACACAGTGCAAAGACTCCTCACCCTGCTTCTCCCAGAGCCCTCTACTCTAACAAACAAGTACAGTCAAGTAAAACATCAACCCACTGACCATGTCTCAAAATGACTATTTGTTTCATTTTACATCTGAATCCCTATCAAAAGGCACATTCCACCATCGCTACCTCATTCAGAATTCTGAAATCTTTCAGTGTTGTTTTCTTTTATATTATTGTGTTCACCATTTATATTGCTCTCTCACTGGCTTACTGAGTACTCAAATACATAATAATCAGTATTTGTCATCTTTTAAGCACTCTACCTATGTCATGGCATTTGATCCTCACAACTTTCTTGTAAGCCAGGGGCTGTAGTCCCTATTTTTTTGGATGAGGAAGTAGGTCACACAGCTAGAAAGTATGTGAGATGGAATTTGAACTCAGGACTTTCTGATTCCAGTCACAGTGCTCTAACCAATGTGCAGCCAAGCTAACTTATGGACTTCAATATCCTTGAGTTTTTCAAATCTGTAGTATGTTTTTGGACTGGAACTGTGATTTCAATGGCATCAGGAATTCATGATGAGAAAACTCCCTCTACCAAGGCAGATCTCAGTAAGTTTTGTAACTTCTAGTCTTAGAAAGTTGTATGAACCATGGTTAGGTGATTGGGCCAGGGTCACCAAGCTACTGTGTGTCCATAACTGGTCTTGAATACTAGATATTCTAACTGTGAGGCCAAATCTCTACTCACCATGCTATGTTGCCTCTTAGCCATTTTTTTAAACCACAGTGCTATCTACCTATGAGAGTAAAACAAGGCCACTACTTTTTCCTTTCAATAATCATAGAAAGTCAGTATTATATTACTGGTATTTATTATTATTCCCATTTATTATAGATGAGGAAACAAAGCTTGGAAATGTAAGGTAATTTGTCTATATCTATATACTGCCACACAAATATTTGTAGTTTAGGGGTAAGTATCTGGGAATCTGGATTCCAAAGGAAAGTCACTTTTCTGATCATTTTTTTCTTTTTGCAAGACAATGGTGTTAAATGACTTGCCCAAGTTCACACAGCTAGGTAATCATTAAGTATCTGAGGTCACATTTGCACTCAACTCCTTGGTGTTCTATCCACTGTGCTATCTAGCTGCCCCTCTGTTTACTCTTTTTTTTTAAGGGTTTTTTTTTTTTTTGCAAGGCAAAAGGCCCAAGGCCACACAGCTAAGTAATTATTAAGTGTCTGAGGTCACATTTGAACTCAGGTACTCCTGACACCAGGGCCAGTGCTCTATCCACTGTGCCACCTCTGTTCACTCTTAAGTCCAGTTTTTTTTAGGGTGTTTGTTTTTTGGGGTTTTTTTGGCAAGGCAATGAGGTTAAGTGGCTTACTCAAAGCCCCACAGCTAGGTAATTATTAAGTGTCTGAGTTCGGATTTGAACTCAGATACTCCTGACTCCAGGGTCGGTGCCCTATCCACTGTGCCACCTAGCCGCCTCCCTCTGTTCACTCTTAATGGAGAAAGTAGCCCCATATGAGGTTGACCACTTTCCACCAAAATCTAATTATTACAAAAGATTGTCATAAATAATCATTTTTTGCTTTTTTAAAAAATATGCATAATTTCTTTTACTTGTCAAGGTAATTAATAAGGCAGTATACCATCCTGTCATTCATAAGATCACAACAAAATATCTCTTATTCCCCTAAAAGGAACAAATGAAATGCTTCTGCAAAAATGTATACAACATTTTTCTGGAATCACCCCTAAATGCCTATAAAGAAAATTAAATAAATCACCATTCTGAATTAACAACGTTTTTAGTTTCCAAAACAATAGATAAGTATAGTACCAGTAATATTCAATTCTCCCTCAGTTGATAGACAATGAAAAGCACTAAAGAATCTTTCACATAATCCAAAGCAGAACCCCAAATTCACTGTGTACTGAGCAAACTATTTCTACTCACATATTGTATCAGTCTATACTCAAAACTATGTCAACAATATTCCAGTTAGTATTGTCATTTTGCAAATTTATCTGGATTCTGAAGAAAACTTTTCTGATCAAACCATTTAAGTATTTTATGATAAGAACAGATGCCATATCTCAACATAATATTTAAGAATAAATACCAGCTAACTTTATAAATGCATGCTTGTACAACTGAAGTAATCTATACAAGTTTATAAACATAACTATTTTTTTCTTTGATACCCATTTCCTTCATCAACAAATATGGTACAATATGGTGTCATATTATCTGACAATGGAATGCAAATTAGATAATTCTTTCACATAAAGACATAAGCTTTTCCTGTTGTCTGCCAAGTTACTCAGACCTTCCTTTTTCAAACTACTAAACTGTTTTTATTGTCAGTTTTTAATAATATATAAGAACATTTTCCTTTCCACTGTGACATTTGTTGCTTTGTGGAAAAAACAGTCAAAAGCAACTGACTTCAAAACTTTTTTCTAATGCTAATTTTTTTCTTGGGCAATAAGAATAATAAATATTGAGTAAACCCATTTATTCAAAGCAAGCAGATATTGGAGATGTTTTGCAGATTAAAATATACCTAATAATATATTCACAAAAGTAAATGGATTCAACAGTGAAGATAAGATCTCAGTTCAGATCAAGAAGAGGGAATGCTATCATAGTGGGAGGGTCCTCTCTGAGAAGTTTCTAGATTTGCAAGTCCTGGAAGTCAAACCGCTGCTCTGAAGACTCTAGTCCACCATTCAAAAGCCTCACTCTCAATTATCTTTGTGGAACTCCTCTCTCCACAACATCTCCAAAGTCTTCCCAACAAATTGGAATAAGTTCTTTAGAACAAGTATTGAGCACCATTCTCTGCATTAGCCAATCAAGATTTGACATCTCTCTTCCCTTTATTGGAAACTCAGCATCAGGTTAAACTTCTAACATAACTGCCTCAGGCCAGATGGGTGGAAGAAAGGTTATGTATTACTATAAAAACAGTTGCTATAAATATCTTATGGAAATGTGAGGCATAAATGCCAAATTGTGCTATCACCAAGTCAAAGGATGTGCAGTTCAGTGACTTATTTTAGATTAATTTCAAATAAATTCAAAGACCTCCTCCAACAGTGCAAGTAGGGTAGCTACCTGGCCACATCCCTTCCTATGTACATTTTGATCTTTTTATCATTTTTACCTATCTACTACTATAAGATGAAGTTTCAGATGTTTTAATTTTCACATATTTTATTCTCTATTTCTTTGCAAATTCTTTCATACAATCATTGGGGCAGCTAGGGCATCTGGAATCAGTGAGACCAAATTCATATCTGTTCTCAAACACTTACTAGTTGTGTGACCCCAGGCAAGTCACCTAACCTTTGCCAGCTTTGGTTTTCCCCATGTGTAAAATGGGAATAATAGTTGTAGTAATGATCAAATGAGACAATAATTATAAAGTGTATGGTACAGTGCTGGTACTTAGTAGGGGTTATAAAAATATTAGCTATTAATTGTTGGTAGCTTGCATTTCTTCTTTTAAAAATTGCCTTTATGTATCCTTTGGCTATAATTTCTTTTTATCTATATCAAGTCTAGATGTAACCTATCCTTTTTATTGAAGCTTTTATTTTCCTTAAAATAGAGTTAATGAGAAAGCTATCCTCTCGATAATGATGATGATGATGATGATTTACACTTACACATTGCTTCTGCTCATGACAACTCTGAGAGGTAAATATTATATTACTGAAATATTTTATTATGCCCAGTTTATAGATGAGGAAACATTTAAGAATTGTGAAATGGTTTGTTCATAGTCACATAGCTGGTAAGCATTAGAGCTGGGAGTCAAATCCACTTCTATTTATAAATGGTTTTTAGTACTTTCATATTCTCATATTTCTTTATAATTGTCTGATCTTCTTAGATTGAGAATTTTTTAAAGTCATAGTGTAGTTTAAAAATAATAATAATTAAGGGTAGTATAGACACAGAAATTTGCTGAAGCCAGCTCAAACCAGATCACAAGAGCCAACCTAAATTTTCAGTGAGAGAATTTAAGCTTTAGGAATCAGACCTACAAATCAAAATTTCACATTGTTTTATTGATAGTCTGGACAGAAGAAAGTGATGGTGAAAATACTGAGTGAAGATTAAACTTAAATGTGTGTTTGGTGCACATTTTTTTTCTTGGACAGCCAGTTGTTAAACATTTACCAGCAGTAGTAGGAAAAACACTAGATTGTCTATCAGGATACTTGGGTTCTGATATACTTCTATTTTGTTACTATATAACCTTGAATAAATCATTTCTCTTCTCTGTGTGGTTCATTTCTTTTATCTATAAACTTCAGTATATCAATTAATCAACAAACCTTTTTCCTACACATTTAAAATAAATTATTTTCAATTTCCCAATAAACATTTATAATCAAGGATCTAATTTCCTAGATGACAACCCCATAGATAACTTATTTTTATTATTTATTTTTAAAAAGATTTAAATTAATGTATTTTGCTTTTTATGCCTCAATTACTTTCTTCTCCATGCTCCATCTCCCAACCCCCACTATATATATATATATATGTATATGTACATATACATATATATATATATATATATATATATATATATATATATATAACTTATAATAGCTGCCTGAGACAGTGACTTACCCACTTACAGTGACACATAACTATTGTCTAAAACTTGGAGCCAGAATTCTAAGCTGGTACAGAAGTGAAGATGATAATACTTGTCCTTGCAATATCTGCCTTGAAAGGTTGTTGTGAAGATCCTTGCAAATTGCAAAGCATCATATAAATACAAGCTATTATTACTGTTACTATTATTATTGCTATTATCCCATACTAAGTATACCTTTAACATTCTAAATATTAATTTATGTAGTATTATTGTATTAAAAGTTTAAGAATGATAAGAACAGGGTTCTGTTTAATTAGTGATGAGAAAAAGAACATTTACTTTGAAATAATGAAGTATCTTATCAGAACTGGTAACCCTGAGGTCTTATTAATAATTACAAAAGAACACTTGTTTAGGGATAGTTAATCTCACAGCCAGGTATCTTAGACTTTAGTCATTCCTTCCTGCCTTGGCGCCTAACCGATATTCAGTTAATAAACTGGATATCAACTAGTTGATGGAATGCTCATTTGCATGCAGAGATAACCCAATAGTAAACTGGAATAATTGGCCAAACTGTGGCTCTTGCCCTCATTTTTAAGTTGTACTTTTCATTTGCATAATTAAAAGGTGACTTATAAGCAGGAAAAACCAGTTTGATTAATTCTAAAAGCATAATAACTAATGATGCAGAAAGTATTTGTCTTGCTTCCAACATGGTGTAATTCTCATCAAACTGCTGTCCCAATCAGAGCAGTTTCTCACAGTGGTATGTTCAAAGTTTGTCACATTAAAAATGATGAGTCTCCCAGTGTACAAAATATGCATAACATATAATAAGATTATATATGCATATATATGTATCTTTGTACACACATTTATATATATACAATAAAATGTTTAAATGTTTATTATGAAGGGATGTTTATCCCCAGCTATGGCAACCATAAAATTACTGGGAGTCAAAGGTGGTTATAATGAACAGAACCAAGAGAGAATGGCACAGGCAATAAAGAACTAGCCTCAGTGACCAGAAAACTTGAGTTCAATCCCTCCTATATGCTGTACATATGGCAAATTATTTGACTTCTCAATAGCCACTGGTAATGTTAAGATTAAAAATTACAGAACAGAAGCTTATTTGCAATGGTAGAAAGTTGTTGTGTGTTTTTTTACAGGAACTGCCCTATATCAATGAAATCACAGTACATATATGAACACATGTGTACATGTATATCTATCACATGCATATTTAACACATACATACAGAATTATCATGCTATGAAGTATTGATTTGGCAATGAAAAGACTTAGGTTTGAGTCTAGTTATGCTAGGACAACTAGGAGGTACCATGGGTTAGAGTTCTTAAAGTTCTTAAAGTCAGGAAGAATCATCTTGATTTCAAATTCAGCCTCAGACACTTTCTAGTTCTACTACTCTAGATGAATCATTTAACCTTTTTTGCCTCAGTTTCTCACCTGTAAAATGAACTAGAGAAAGAAATGGCAAATTATTCCAGTATCTTGGTCAAGAAAACCCCCAAAATGGGTCATGAAGATCAGACATGACAGAAACAATTGAACACTACCGTCTATTAAATTAAAATGCTTTTTTTGAAGTGTTTTTGAAAATGCTATCCCTTTTTCTTTAAAGGCATACCTTAGAAGCTTTATCCCTCCGCATTCAGGAAAAATCTTGATATGCTTTTAAAAGATAACTGATAAGTAATGGCAAGAAAGTAAATTCTATATAATTATGCATCCCCTGCAAAAACTAGCCTTTCCTGATTTTTTTCTACCATTATAATCTAAAATCTTGACATCATTACTCATAAGATAGGATCATGGATTTTAGAGCCAAAATAATCTTTGAGATCTTAGACCTACTCCCTCATTCTACAGAGGGAAAAAAACCTAAGCCTTAGCAAGGTTAAGTAATTAGCCTAAGGTCACATAAGTAGTAATCTGGATTTCTACTCATGCCCTTTGATTTCAGATTCAAATTTCTTGATTTCTGTACCAAAGTCACTTGATTCTCTGCTTCTGAGATAAACAGGAATGAATCAGAAAGCATTTGTCCAAACCAAATAAACAACACACATTTTTATGTTCTCCTAAAAGTCCTAACTAAATAATTTACATAAATGATTTTTATTTCCCTTATTTGTCAGAATAAATACATTTCAAATTTATCAGTATCAGCGGCAGGTGTCTTTCCTCATTCTAGTTGGAAAATACAAGAGCAGTTCTAAAGATTTTAAAGTTCTGCTACTATCTAATGCAAAAAGCATTTATTAAGTGTCTACTGTTTGCTAGACATTTTGCTAAGCATGGGGGAATAAAAGGAAAGACAAAAGACAGTCCTTGTCCTTGAAAAACTCACATTTTAATGGGAGATAATAGGCAAACTGTATACAAGAAGAGAGCAAATAATCAACAAAGGGAAGGCACTAGAAGAAATAAGGGGAGATGAAAAAAGGCTTTCCCTAAAAGGTAGGATTTGAAGGAAGCCAGATAAATCAAGAGGGAGGTATAAAGATGGAGAGCATTCCATTTATGGGGGACAAAGAAAATGCCCTGTGGAGGTCAGTGTCATGATTGATACTGTGGTATAAGGATATAAGATACTGAGTATGAGGTGTAAGAGGACTATAAAGGTTGGGAGCCAGGGTGACGGATCTGGGGTTTGAATGCTTGAGGATTTGTATTGATTATTGAGGTAGTAGAAAGCTACTAGTTTACAGAATAAGTGAGAATGACATAGACCTGTGTTTTGGAGAATGGGGAAGGTAGGCAGACCAATCAGTAGGCTATTGCAACATTGGCAGTATCAAAGGAGAGATCAGGCATATTTGAACTCATTCATTTGACAGTCTGATTTAATATTTTAATTTCTTTTCTTATTTAAAAAATGAATAAAACTTGCTTTGCAACCTAGTATATGAACTGATATGAATGTATATTTTAGGGTTATCAATAACTTATCCTTTACATATTTTGTTTGCATATGGTTGTTTGAATGTGGGCTTATGATTTATCCTAAACTGTTAGCATTTTTTTAAGTGATTCCTCTGCATTAGGCACTATGCTAAGTGTTGGGGATACAAAAATGCAAAAGATAATCTTTGCTTTCAAGAAGGAGATAAATTTAGAAAGCCTAAGCAGTAGTATTTATGAAATGCCAAAAGAAGGTTTCCAATGTGTTGGAGTGAATCCTCTAGGGAAAAATAGGAGCAAAAATTGCACAGAAAAGCAATTATAGGCTTCGGGAATTTAGAACTGGAAAGGACCTTTCAGCCCATCAAAGTCAACTTCTAACTTTAGAAACTGGAACTTGGAAGTATTAAATGATTTGCTCAGAGTCACAGAGCTGGTAAATGACTGAGGCAAGATTCTAATTAATGCCTTCCTGCCTTCAAATCTTGCCTTCAAATTTATCATGCTGCCATGTATAAGCAGAGACCACAGCTACTGGGAGAAGAAAACCACTGCCATAGTTACTATGGGCTCTGGAGTGGAGCAATCCTCAGAGGGTGAATCCATGGAGATCAATCAGAAGCATAGGATTGCAAACACCCTTTATCAGAAGACAAGGTCCTTGTCTTATTCCCTATGGAGCCAAAGAAAATGCTTCAGTGGTCTCAATGCTATTTCAGAAATATTTACAAAATTCCTTTATTCATGCAACAAACATTTATTGTCTACTCTCTAAGAATAGGTGGTAAGGGAGACATAAATATAATGGGGGTCAGGTATATATCATTAGTTTGCTACAATGGCTTTATCCACATGGAAAAGACTATGAACTTGCTTCTAGAAGAATCTAGTAAAGACCAGGGCTTGTGCAAACTTTCTTTTTTGGACTATCAAATGGTTGGGAGGAACCTTTTTCCACTGACTCTTTAGCCCAAACATCCACCATTTTCAAACATCTTTAAAGAATATGACATTAGTAGCTGAGACTCACTCACATGGGATGGACCCTAGGGCTTTCTTCCTTCCCCTCTAAAGCCATGTGGTCCCCAAGAAACAGGTTAAGGTGTTGGCCTTTTTATGGGTTTCTTTCTGTTTTAGGTATAGGGAGGGGAGTATCCAATCTGAATCAGAACCTTGAGGCACTAACATCTCAGAATCAAGAATCCAAACTGAGGGCCACATCCAGTCCAGTTCCCTGAAGAGAAAAAGTCCTAGGAACCTAGTCCAATACCTGTCAGTGTTACCTATTTTGCTCATGAACTTGGTAGGACCAATAATAAGTAGGAATTTAAGTTAAATTGTGATATGGGAAGACTGAGATGGTATAAGAATTACGACTTTGAAGTGTTGGTGGAAATTTTTGTACTTTTTTCATACTATATTTTTAAGTAAAATATTATTTTGTTAAAGTTATCCAGTGTTCAATGGTTAAATGGAACTGGTGTACTAATCCCTTGCCCCCCCCTAAAATGGAAGGAACGCAACTAATGACAGCTTGAGACAATGACAAAAAAAAAATAATAATTCTCAATACTTGAGAACTCACAGGAGAGGAAAATGTAACAGGCCTGGCCCTGTTACACAAAGATAAATATGACCTAATTTAGAGACAAGACTAGTTAATTGACTTAATTTTTTTTTTTTTTTTTTTACCTATACTAGTGCTGGCTTCCCAACTCAACTGTAAGATGTGAACTGGCTGGGGGTGGCTAGGTGGTGCAGTGGATAAAGCACCAGCCTTGGAGTCAGGAGGACCTGAGTTCAAATCAGGTCTCAGACACTTAATAATTACCTAGCTGTGTGGTCTTGGGCAACCCATTTAACCCCATTTGCCTTGCAAAAACATAAAAAAAAAAATGTGAACTGGCTAACCTGAAAACATTTCTGGATATTTGTCAATATTTTTTGGTTTGGTTTTAGCAAGGCAATGGGGTTAAGTGACTTTTCCAAGGTCACACTAGGTAAACAAAATGGCAACAATGAGATAAAATGCTAAAACTTTTGGGATGTAGCTTAGTTATTAGGAAGACTTTTTTTAAAAATTTCTAATTGCTTTAATCAACAAAAAAGAGAGAACGGCTCTATTAATTGGACATGCAACTAAAAAACTAGAAATTTAAAAAATAACTAAATATCAAACTAGAAATTCTGAAAGTCAAAAAAGATGAATGAAATTAAAAGCAAAAAAAGGTGTACTGATAATAAAACTAGGATCTAATTTTTATAAACTAATAAAATAGATAAATAGCTAATCTGATTTTTTAAGAGAGGAAACCCAAATTTCTTTTTAAAAAAATCAAAATTCACCACAATTAAAGATAAAATAAAGGAAATTAGAAGGAACTAATTTCCCTCAATTATATGCCAGCCAAACTGATAACTTACATGAAATGGATGAATAATTGCATAATTATAAAATAGCCAGGGTAATAGAATAAGGAATGATTTAGTAATCCAATAGCATTAAAAAAGAATTTGTATAAACCATAAGTGAAACCTAAAAGGAAAAAATACCAGGACTAGATGAAATTACAAATTAATTACATCAAGCATTCAAAAAAACAATTGACTCTAATATAGTATAAATGGTTTTTTCTGAAGCAAATATGACTTTACTACCTCAACCAGAGATGGTCCAATTTCCCTAATGAACATGATACAAAAATACTAAAGAGCCTACAACATCATATTTTAAAAAATAGGTACTATGACAACTTTTTTTTTAAAACCAGTTCAGGATTAGTTCAATATACTAAAAACAATAAATGTAGCAGATTATTTCAATGATGCCAAAAAAACATTTTACAAAATCTAATACCCATTCCTATTATTAGAAAAAAAGAACTCGTAGAACTCATTAGGACATTAATAAATGAATTTTTCCTTACTATTGTAACTAGATTTTCTGTAAGAGTTAACATTATATATAATAGGGGTGGCTAGGTAGTGCAGTGGATAGCACTAGCCCTGGAGTCAAGAGGATCTGAGTTCAAATCCAGCCTCAGATACTTAATAATTACCTAGTGTGACCTTGGGAAAGTCACTTAACCCCATTGCCTTGCAAAAACCAAACCAAAAAATATTATATATAATAGAGAAAGGCTAAGGGTCTCCCTTATAAGATGACAGTAAAGCATACTGTTTATTGTCACCATTATTATTTAATAAAATTTTTGAAATTCACATTATAGCAATATAAGAAAATTGAGAAATAAGCAAAAACAAAGAATAAGCAAAACTATTATTTTTTGCAGTTGATATGATGATCTAGAAAACCCTAAATAATCAATTGAAACAATAACCTAGGCAAAATTGCAGAGCACAAGATAAATCCAAATTAACTTCAAAATTTTGCATACTATCAAAGAAGTCAATTAGGAAGATAGAAAGAAAAAACATATTCAAAATAATTACCTAATGTAGAAAATATTTTGGACTCACTCTACCAAGAAACAAAGGAATTATATTAATTCAATTGCAATATACATTTTACATAAAAATAGAAATAATTGGAGACATTAATTGGGCAAGCTATCTCAGTATAGTAAAAATGACAATATGACCAAAGTTTAATTTATTCATTCAGTGTTGTGCCTGAATTACTTTTTTAGGGTTATAAAAAAATATCTAAATCCATTTGGAGGAAAAAAAGTCAAAGCAATCAATGGAAATAGAAAAGGAATGGGAAGTACCAGATCTCAAACTAAACTATATTGCAGTAATCATCAAAATTATTTGATACTGGTTAAAAATAGAATGTTCAATCAGTGAACCAATTAGGTATACAACAAAGCAAAAACAAATAATCACAATAATCTAGTTTTTGATAAAACCCAAAACTTTTAACACAGCAATAACTACTTATTATTTGACAAAAACTGCTGGGAAAACTGGAAAACAATCTGGCAGAAATTAGATAATAGACCAACAGCTAATACCATATGCAAAGATAAACTCCTACCTCAAAACTACTGGCAATGATGACAAAATAAAGGAAAACTACATATGTAGGGACTGCAGGGAAATAAGCATCTTAATGCATTATTGATGGGGTTGTGATATGATGCTAGGAGTTATCCAAACAATCTGCAACTGTGAAATAAAACTTGAGGGGTCAAGAAAGTCTCTTTTCTTTCTTTTCCTTGCTTTTTTTTTTAAAACAACTCTAAAGACCTTAACAATCTGGCCCCTTCCTAACTTTTGAATCTTCTTACACCTTATTTTCCTTCTACACTGTATGATTAAATGACTGGTTTTCTTTGCTATTTCCCTAATATGACATCTAACTCTGAACTTCATGTCTTTTTCATCCTGATTGTTTTGTTTGTTTAAGTGAGATAATTGGGGTTAAGTGACTTTCCCAAGGTCCCACAGCTAATACGGTCAAGAGTCCTGAGATCAATTTGAATTCAAGTCCACTTGACTTTAGGGCTGGTGCTCTATCCACTATGCTACCTAGTTGCCCCCACTTTATGTTTTACCAATGGTTGTCCCACATGCTTCCCACCTTTATCTTTTTTTTAATTTTTATTTTTTTATTTAAGGCATTGGGGTTAAATGACTTGCCCAAAGTCACCTCTCTCTCTCTCGATGGTTACTATACCTATGCCCCGTCCTTTCCTATTCCTAGTACCTTCCCTCTAAGATTCTCTTATTTATGCTGTAATTTTATATATATATATGTGTGTGTGTGTGTGTGTGTATGTGTGTGTATGTTTGTGTGTGTGTGTGTGTACATAGTATTTTGCATTTTATCTTCTGAAATAGAATATAAACTCCCTGAAGACAAGGACCATGTTTTTGTTTTATTCCATATCCCCAGCTCTTAGTAGAGTGGATGGTACATAGTAAATGCTGGTTATCAAGAAAGGTTTCTTGAAGGAGATATAAATTAAATTGGACAAGATGCAAAGGATAATGTGAACAGCAGAGATAGGACTGAAAGAATTATTAGAAAAAAATTTTTTTTAAATAGAAAAATAAGAATTATTAGGCTATACTGGTAGATAGATCACTCATTTATGATGTTTGAGGAAAGCTGACACTTTCATTCAAACTTCACCACAAAATCATAGAATACGGGATGACAGTACTGGTTGGTTACCCTTAACATGTTGCCACATCCTTTCACCCTATTTAAGGTAATTAATGGTGTCCCCCCGCTCTGTCTGTGTCTCAGTGTCTGTCTCTCTATCTCTATCTCTCTCTGTCTCTCTGTCTCTGTCTCTCTGTCTCTGTCTCTCTGTCTCTGTCTCTCTCTCTCACACACACACACACACACACACACACACACACACACAAACACAAAGACACACACCTCCCCCTCTCTCTTTATCATGTGGCAGTAGAAAGACTATAGAAGTTAGGAACTCAGAGTCTTAATCCTAACCTTCTCCCTAGATACATGACTTTGGGCAAATTACCTAATCTCTCAATTTGGGTCTTGATTTTCTCATTTGTCAAATGTGAATGGTATTACCTGGCTTACCTATTTCATCAGCTTAGTTTGAGAAGAAAATAAAATATAGATATTAAAACATTTCAGGAAAATAAATAAAAACAGCAAATGCAAGCTATTGCTGTTGGTGTTTTCTCTATTTTTCTACCATCAGCCTTTGATTCTAAATAATTTGTTTTCTAAGATATATTTCTGATCTATATTTATGTCACTAGAGTTGATTTTTAACCAAATCACTTCACTAGAAAAATCCAGTGAATGAAGAATCCCTATTGCTCAGACTATGATATCCATTTGCTTAGACAATGCTTAGAGCTAGTCCATCAATAGACAAAAAGATAGACAAATCTAAAATACAAACACACACACATATATGTATATATATAATATGCACATGTACATATATAGATATGATATAAAAAATGAACTGAAACTAAAATTGAACAGGAAGAGAAAAGGGTGAACTGCCTATGACAAATTGCATTATGAGTCTAATAACCCCAAGTTTCTCCACTTATCTTTTTTAAAATCAATATTCTATAATATCAATATTCTACCAAAGAATACTTAAGGTCTGAAGAAATAAAGTTACAAGTTATCCAAAAGGCAATGGGAGAGAGAAGAATAATGGAAAGGCAGGTATGAGCAAGCTTAGAACACAGGATCTTTTCAAATTGGCATTGTTTTATTCCATGTTCTTTTGTCTTTTTTTTTAGTTTTTTTTGCAAGGCAATGGGGTTAAGTGGCTTGCCCAAGGCCACACAGCTAGGTAATTATTAAGTGCCTGAGGCCAGATTTGAACTCAGGTACTCCTGTCTCCAGGGCCAGTGCTCTATCCACTGCACTTTTGTCTTTAAATGTTTAGCATAGTGACCAACATAGAGTACACTCTTAATAAATATTTATTGATTGGTTGGTTGTTTAATCTTTAGTATATTACCAGTAAAAAAGTACACAATAGAAGCTAAAAAAATTTGTATATGTTTGCAAACACATGTATTTAGTATATGGAGATGTGCCTCTATGTGAGCAAGTGTCCGTGTGTGTATATATATCCATGTATGTATATATGATATCTGTATAATATAAAAGTTATCATTAGAAATACATATGACCTCAAAAAGAGGTGGGTCAATAATGTAGTGAGAATTTGGGAAATAGCTTTTGTGACATGTAATGTCAAGACATAGAGAGGAAGGTCCCCAGCACATTGCATGGAGATGTCCTGTGGAATAAAAGCTTCACGTTCATGGATGGATTTCATTCTCCACAATTTGAAGGGCATTAATGACATGACATATATCCAAACAGTGAGTGTAGTTTGTTAAAAGTTGAAAGTGATCTTAGAACACAGAATGAATGTCTGAGTGAGAAGGAGCATAGAACATAGAAGATAAAATATCAGAATAGGAATGGATGTTAAAACATGGAAAATGGAGGGTCAAAACTGAAAGGAGCTTTAAGAAGTCTAACATAAAAAACTGTAGAGATTGAACAAAGTTCAAGGACTATTCCCTTTAGGAAAAAAAACAGATATCTTATTGTCTGATCTTGTTATCTCTTATACTTTTTGTTTCTTCCTTAAGGACATGATTTCTCTTTCATCACACTCAATTTGGATCAATGTACAACATGGAAACAAATTAAAGACTGACAGATTGCTTTCTGAGGGGGAGGGAAGTAAGATGGTGAAAAATTGTAACTCAAATAAAATCTTTAATTAAAAGAAGTCTAACATAGAATGTCAGAAGTAAAAGGAACCTTAGAACATAGAATAGTGTACCTGGAAGAATCTTTGGGGTACAGGTGAGGCCTTCATTGCAGAAGAGGAAACTGAAGACTAGAATTAAAGAACAATTAGGAGAAGAGCTCATACTAGAACTTAAGTCCCTTTCTTCCCAGTCCAGGGCTCTTCCAGATCCTGCTGCTTAGCTTACCATTACAACTCCTAAATTTAGTCTTTCTGTGGTTGAAGTTTCTCACAGGTTAAGTGGCCACAATAATCTTTCCTACCTCACCTGGATGTTTTGAAGACAAAAGAGATAATGAGAGATGTGTCCCTCTTGTAAGGAAGTAGCAGTTTAAAAAAAAAAAAAAAGGCTGTTTTAGCCAAATGTCTTTGAAGTAAACCAGTAAAGTCAAGTACAAACAGGCTTAGGAAGAAAGTGTTGTCTCAGCTTTCTTGGTTTGGTTGTTTCAAAGAGGAGGGGGTGGGGACCAAGCCTTGCTTTTCAAGTGAAAAGGATGCTGTCTCTTGGTCTACAGTCCTCTCCTGGTAAAAATTTCCTTTGGTTAAAAGGAAGAATCTTTTGGAATGTTGAAGTTCTTACAAGTTAGTACTTTACTGGAAAGTCAAAGATAAAATAAGTACACAGGTGGGGAGAGAGATCAAAGAGTAACAATATGGTCCAAACTTAGTCACATAATAATAGGTAGGTAGATGGCTGAATTTTTAAATATCATCTAACCCATGTGACTTGCTGTTTATCAGTGTCCTAGCAATGGAAATGCTATTTTATCATCTGCAGTGCCTATAAAATAAAAAAATGTAGGCTGTTTGCACATGAATAGAATCTACAACCTCCCTCTTTCTCCTCAAAAGCCAATTGTGTTGGGAGCAATCCCATTCAGGGAGGAGGGTTAAACTGGATGATCTCTATAGCATTAATTATATACACATGCAACTCAAACTGCTGTATTTAGAAAAATTAGGATATGCATTTCTCTGGAATGCCTTCCAATCTCTTCTTTGTCTCTTTAAATCCTACTCATCCTTCAAGACTTCCCTTCTTATTGTCTATGTTTGACATTTAGCCATTAAATCAGGTATAATACCACATCTCTTCCATTGTTACCATAGCATTATTTAAATCTTGGCTTGTTGATTTACTTTTCTCACGCTTATCTCCTTGGGAAAGAAATTATAAGCTCCTATAAGATGAAATCTATAACCTTTTTCTCCTCCAAGATACATAGAACAGGAGTCTTCATACAAAAGAGACATTTGTTGATTAAAAAAAAAATTACTCCTCTGGAAAAAACAAGGAGTGCTTTTTATATGAAGATTTTAAAAAAGATGTTTCTCTTAGTTAACTTTCCAAAGGCACTGAATTTGCCCCATAAATAAGTTTTTATATCAGTCTGACCCCCAAATCAATTCCAAATCAAGAGAACAAACATTCATTATGATCAACATAGTGCCAGGGACAGATGAACCTTGAGCTTGTGTCATTAATTTTTATAACTTATTTGGAATTCAGAATATTGATGATATCCTGGCAAATTTAACACATTTGAATATAAAATAGATTGATAAAATTTTTCAAAAGTAAAAAAGAATTTTTATAACCTTTATGTTATATCACACTGCATCATATTTTTTCTTTCTTTCTTTCTTTCTTTCTTTCTTTCTTTATTTATTTATTTAGTTAGTTAGTTAGTTATTTTTAGGTTTTTGCAAGGCAATGAGGTGAAGTGGCTTGCCCAAGGTTACACAGCTAAGTAATTACTAAGTGTCTGAGGTCAGATTTGAACCCAGGTCCTCCTGACTCCAGGGCTGGTGCTCTATCTACTGTGCCACCTAGCCGCCCCTGCATCATATTTTTTCTGTATGGATTTTTGATTGACATTATTGTTTTGGAGGGGGAGCAGCATTCAGACATGGTTTCATCTGCTTTTAATGTCAAAATTCTTCATTAATGGTTTAGGTTGTACAAAAATAATCCATGATTTTTTTCTAAATCATTTGAGTTTGACCTTTCATAATGTAAAATTAGGAATTTTATTTTTCTGAATAATTAATCAAACAAGAATTTGTTAAGCATTTCTATATGTCAGAAATGAAACATAACTTGTCTTTAAGGACCTTACATTCTGATGTTGTTGCTTGTCCTTCATTCTAGAAGACCATGACATCAGGGAGGTGATGCCATGGCAAGCACATGATTTGTATTTGGTGGGGGGGGGGGGGGGGTGCTGTGCTAAGTCACCAGTGTCACTTTCTCTCCCGAGTCATCTGGGACCAGTGGCTAATTATGAGTCAGGACAACTGGAGATGGCTGTGGTTGAAAGACAATTAGCATTCAGTGACTTGCCCCCAAGATCACACAGCTAGTTTCATGTGTCTGAGGTCAGATTCAAACTCCCATCCTCCGGACTCCAAGGCCAGTGCTCTATCCACTGAACCACTTAGCTGCCCTATCTTACATTCTAACAGAGACAATATGTATATATATATGGCTAAATACAGCACACATAATGCAGAAACAAAATCTCCTTGGATGGGATGCCTAAGCTGTAGAGATAATGTTATGAAATAGCTTAAGTTATAGAAATCTGAATTTGAATTTTGAGGGCTCCACCCCTTCCAGCTAAGACTTTGATAATTCTGTAGAACTGTGATCTCATCAGATTAGGGACTACTTCCAGAGAGCACCAGGATTATAATTCTTTGTAATCATAGGTAAATCACTTAATCTCTGTCTGCCTCAATTTTCTCATTTGTAAAATGGGGAAAGGGAGAATACTACCCAAAGCTGTTGTGAGAAATGAGAAAATATCTGTAAAGCATTTTGCTCTAAATATTAACTGTTATTGTGCAAGTAAATGTCTTCCTGCTGTTCCTCAATCTGCAAATCCCATAATTAGATTTTGTATAGCAGAAATGAAGCACTATACAAATTTGAGCCTCTATGGTTACTTTATGATGTTTACCTCTTCAATCTCTCTTTCCCCCCTCTCTCTCCCTCTCTCACCATACACATATATATATATATATGTATGTATGTATATACATATACATAAATAAATTAAAAGCATACAATGTAATTCTCTTGCAAAGTTTATGCTAAATCACTGGATTTATTATTATTCAGTATTGTACTAGATGTGCTACCTATAGCAAAAGGACAAGAAAAATCAAAGTAATAAACATATGCAAATAGGAAATAAAACCATTATTTTGATACATTATAAATTTCATATATATATATATATACATATATATAAATTTTTGATACTTTACTTAGAAAATCCTAGGGTTAACTAAAAACCTAACAAAAACAATTAGCAACTTCAGCAAAGTTGCAGGATATAAAACAAACCCACACAAATCATCAGTATTTCTGCACAGTACCAGCAAAACCCAGCAGAAAGAGATAGAAAGAGTTCCACTTAAAATGATTTTGGACAGTATAAAATACTTGGGAGTCTACCTACCAAGACATACATAGGAACACAATTACAAAACACTCCACACAAATACAGATAAAAATAAATGGGGCATCTAGGTGGCACAGTGGATAAAGCACCAGCCCTGGAGTCAGGAGTACCTGGGTTCAAATCCAGTCTCAGACACTTAATAATTACCTAGCTGTGTCACCTTGGGCAAGCCACTTAACCCCATCTGCCTTGCAAAAACCTAAATGAATGAATGAATGAATGAATAAATAAATGGAGAGTTTTTTTTCAGTAGGCTGAATCAATATAATAAAAATGACAATACTATGTGTTAATTTACTCACTTCAGTGCCATACAAATCAAACTACCAAAGAATTACATTATAGAGTTAGAGAAAACTTGTAACAGAATTCATCTGAAGTAGCAATAGGCCAAAATATCAATGGAATCAATGCAAAAATGAGAAGGAAGGGGGCCTAAAAGTGCCAGAAAAACTGTAATCATCAAAATAATTTGGTATAGGTAAGAAATAGGGAATGCAACGTATCAGTAGAACAGACAAGTACAATCCCCAGAAACAAATGAGTTCAGTGGCCTAGTGTTTGATGGACCCAAATATTTCAACAGCTAGAGCAACAACTCACTGTTTGACAAATACTGTTGGAAAAACTGGAAAGCAGTCTGGTAGAAACTAGACACAGATTAACATTTCACACTATATACCAAAATAAGTCCAAAGTGGGTACATGAATTACACATAAAAGATAATATCATAAGTCAAATAGTAGAGCAGGGCAGAAATTACTTGCCAAATCTCTAGTTAGGGGAAGAGTTCTTGAAAGAGAAAGTTACTGGAAGTGAAATAACTTTGATTACATAAAATTTAAAAGTATATATACACAAAATCACTGTGGTTAAAATTAGGAGAAAAATAGGAAACTGGGAGGGAATCTTTGCAGCAAATTTCTCTGATAAACATTGCATTTCTAAGATATATATATATATATATATATATATATATATATATATATATATATATATATATATCTATATAGAGATAGATATGTACGAAATTCATCTGGAGCAAAAATGGTCAAGAATATCAAGGGAATAGATGAAAAAAAGATGCAAAGGATGGTAGCCTAGCTGTACCAGATCTAAAACTATACTATAAAGGGCAGTCATCAAAGTTTTCTGATACTGGCTAAGAAAAAGAGAAGTGGATCAATGCAATATATTAGATATAAAAGAAATGGTAGTAAATGACTATAGTAATCTACTATTTGATAAACCCAAAGACTCTAGGTTCTGGGATAAGAACTCACTATTTGACAAAAACTGCTAGAAAACTAGAAATCAGTATGGCAAAAACTAGGCATAGACAACACATCTCATACTTTATATCAAACTAAGGTTAAAATGGGTACAGGATTTAGATATAAAGGTTGATACCAGGTCAATTAAGAGAACAAGAAATAGTCCATCTGTCAGATCTAAGGAAAGTGGAGAACATTATGACCAAATAAGAGATACAGAACATTATAAATTGCAAAATGGATGATTTTGACTACATTCAATAAATTTATAAGCCAATAAGTAATTTTGCAATTGATAGTCAAAGGATATGAACAGTCAATTTTCAGATGAAGAAATTAAAGATATCTATACTCATACAAAAAATGTTACAAATCATTATTGATCAGAAAAATGCAAATTAAAACAACTGAAGTACCTCCTCACACCTATCAGATTGACTAATATGACAAAAAAGGAAAACAATGTTGGAGAGGATGTGGGAAACCTGGGTCACTAATACACTGTTGTGAATTGATCCAACCTTTCTGGAGAGCAATTTGAAACTATGCCCAAAGGGCAATAAAACTGTGTGCATACCCTTTGATTCACTGCCACTAGGTCTATATTCCAAAGTGATCATACATATTCAAATGTCCAAAATTATTTATAGCAGCTCTTTTTTATAACAGTAAAGAATTGGAAATTGAGGGAATGGCTATCAATTGGGGAATGACTGAACAAGTTAAGGTCTACGAATGTTATCAAATACTATTGTTGTGTAAGAAATCAAGAGAAACTGGACTTTAGAAAAGCCTGGAAAGATTTGCATAAATTGATGGTCAGTGAAGTGAGCAGAACCAGTAGAACACTGCTCATATTAACAGCATCATTGTGAGAAAAATCAACTATGATGGATACAACTTCTTTCAACAATTCAGTATCAAAGACAACCTTGAGAAACCTGTTATGGAAAATCATATCCACCTTCAGAAAACAAACAAACAAACAAGCAAAACTATGAGTCAGAATGCAGGCCATGACATCAGAAGATACCATGGCAAGCACATGAATTAGATTTGAGTTAGGGGGTATTGTGTTAAGTCACTAGCCTTATTTTTTCCTCCAGAGCTATCTGGGACCAGTGGTCAGATATGAATCTGAAGGATGTGAGGCAATCAGGGTTAAGTGACTTGCCCAAAGTCACACAGTTAGTAAATGTCAAATGTATGAGGCTGGATTCAAATTCCCATCCTCCTGACTCCAAGTCTTGCACTATACAATTAGTTCTAATTCCTTGCTGAAAACATGTCTAAGATGGAAATATATTAAACACATTTGAACAGGTACAACTTTTACCAGATTGTTTGCTGCCAAGGAGCTGGGAGAGGGAAGGGAGGGTGGTAGAAAAATGTGGCATTCATAAACTTGCAAATAGATGAACATTAAAACTACCTTTGAATGTAATTGGAAAAAAAATTAAAACTCTCAATTAATAGGCATTCCCTC
Source organism: Macrotis lagotis (assembly GCF_037893015.1). Lineage (NCBI taxonomy): Eukaryota > Metazoa > Chordata > Mammalia > Peramelemorphia > Peramelidae > Macrotis > Macrotis lagotis. Next base: position 255,014,280 of record NC_133658.1, on the reverse strand, counting down.
AATTTCTAGCTTTTTGCCTCCACAAAGAGGGCTGCTAGAAAATTTTAAGAATATACATATATATGTATGCAACCTTTTCCTTTTCCTCCTAATCATAGTCTATAAGAACTCATGAGTGAAGGGACAATAGTAAATAAAATACCTGCCCTGGAGTCAGGAGGACCTGAGTTCAAATCCTACCTCAGACACTTAATAAATGCCTAGCTATGTGACCTTGGGCATGTTACTTAATACCATTGTCTTGCAAAAAACAAAACAAAACAATTCATGAGCAAGTCGAATTCAGAAAAGCCTGGAAAGACTTTTATGGACTGCTATGGGCAGAACCAGGAGAAAATTGCATATATTAACAACATTGTAAGATAATCAACTATGAGGAACTTAGCTCCTCTCAGTAACTCAGAAATCAAGGCCAATCCTGAGAGACCTGTTATGAAAAAATGCCACCCAAACCCAAAGGAAAAAGCTACAATCTGAATGCAGAGCACAGTATACTATGTTCACTTTTTTTAAAAAAAACTTATATTATTTTTTCTTTCTTTTTCATGGTTTTCCCCTCTCTTAGTTCTAATACTTCTTTAACAACATGACTAAAATGGTTGGTTCTTGTCCTCCATTATGGAAGAACATATCTGAGACAAACTACAGTGTGTCTGACTTTGATCAGATCAATATGAGCTCAGAATGCTCTGCCACAGGTCGGGCACAAATAGTCCATGTGAACACCTGAGTGGGTACCCTAAACTTATGTATGTCACATTTCCTTTGAGCTGCTTCAATTCTGCCCTTCTCATAGAGTGCAGTACCCTCTCTGATGAGGGCACACCATGCTGGATGGTCCTGTTCTAGTGTCTCCCATGCTGTACAATCAATTCTAAAGTTCTTAAAAGAGACCTTCAGGCTGTCCCTGTATTGCTTCTTCTGACCTCTTGTGAGCATTTGCCCTGTGTGAATTCTCCATAGAATAGTCTTTTTGGCAAGCATACTTCTGGCAGTCTAACAATATGCCCAGTCCATCATAATTGCACTCTCTGCAGTGATCTTGGAATGCTAGCCAACTTAACATGAAGAAAGGACCAAAACTTTCTATTTCTCTAATCAATAAAATCAGAACTTTCCAAAGACTGTTTAAATGGAAGCAATTCCATTTTCTGACATGGTGCTGATAGACTGTCTGAGTTTCACAGTATGGATAGATTCTCTTCAGCTTGTGTTAATATTAGTATAACAATTAACACCAAGTAAAGCACAGGTACTCCATCAGCCAGCACCACACCATCCATTTGTAGAATCATTGAATATAACACCAAATGGAGAAGTTATGAGTATATTTTTTTTTGGTTTTTGCAAAGCAATGGGATTAAAGGAAATTTTGAGTATTGTGGACAAGGTCACTTACCTTGTCAGTATTCTTTCCAGGGAGGTTCTATTGACAATGAGGTTGACTCATGCATTGCCAGAGTTAGCCCAGTATTTGGGAGGCTCTGAAAGAAAGTATGGGAGAGAAGAGGTATTAGACTAAGTAACAAACTGAAGGTGTACAGAGGCATTGTCCTGACCCCATTGCTATATACATGACTAAAAAAGAAATTTGATAAAACTAGAGTGGTGGATCAAAGTCTAGCATCTTAATAATTCTTTGGGCATAATTACAAAATGCTCTCCAAAATGGTTGGATCAGTTCATAATTCCATCAACAATGAATTAGTGTTCTCATTTTTCCCCATTTCCCCCAACATTTGTTACTTTTCTCTTCAATCACTTTAGTCAATCTGATAGTGTAAAAGATATCACAAAGTTGTTTTAACTGGCTCTTCTCTAATCAATGATTTTAAACATTTTCATATGACTATAAATTGTTTTATTTCTTCATTGGAAAATTGCCCATTTATAGCCTTTGACTATTTATCAGTTGGAGAATGACCCATATTCTAAAAGAGTTGACAAAATTCTTTATATATTTAAGATATAAAATCTTTTGTAATTATTTTATTTTTTCTAATCACATGCAAAGATAGTTTCAACATTCATATTTTTGTAAGCTTTTGATTTCCATATTTTTCTACCACCCTCCCTTCTCTTCCCTCTCCATAAAGGCAACACACAGTCTGATACAGTTTTTACAAGTATACTAATTTTAACAATTTCCATATTAGTCATATTGTGAAAGAAGAATTAGAACTAAAGGGAAAAAACCATAAATTAAAAAAAAAGATAAAGGAAGCTTTAAAAAGTAAACATAGTATACTTTGCTCTGTATTCAGTCTTCATAGTTTTTTCTCTAGATGTGGATGGCATTTTCTATCACTACTCTTTTAGGACTGTCCATGATCACTGAATTGCTGAGAAGAGCTGAGTCCACCATAGATGATCTCTCTCATAATTAATGTCTACAATGTTCTCCTGGTTCTGCTCATTTTACACACCATCAGTTCACACAAGTCTTTCCAGGCTTTTCTGAATTCCAGCCTCTCTTGATTTTTTACAGAACAATAGTACTCTATTACATTCATATACCATAATTTGTTCAACTATTGCCCAATTGATAGGCATTTTCTCAATGTCCAATTCTTTGACACCACAAAAAGACCTGCTATAAATATTTTATACATGTGAATCTTTCCCCCTCCCTTTTTTTTAATCTCTTTGGGATACAGACCTAGTAGTAGTATGCTGGATCAAAAGGTATGTTCAGTTTTATTGCCCTTTGGTCATAGTTCCAAATTATTCTCTAAAATGTTTGTATCAGTTCACAACTCCATCAATAGTACAATAGTGCCTCAGTTTTCTAACATCCCCTCCAATACTGAACAGTTTCCATTTTTGTCTTCTTAGCCAATTTGTTAGGTATGAGATGGTATGTCAGAGTTGTTTTGATTTGTATTTGTCTAATCAATAAAATTTTTTCATGACATTAAAAATAGTTTTAATTTCTTTAAGATACAAAATATTTATCTAATAAACTGTATATAAAAATTTTCCCCAGATTTTGTGCTTTTCTTATGATCTTGGCTACATTTTTTTTATTTGTTCAAAGTCTTTTTTAAAAAAATTATTTTTTTGTTTATTCATTATTATCTTTTTTTTTAGGTTTTTGCAAGGCAAACGGGGTTAAGTGGCTTGCCTAAGGCCACACAGCTAGGTAATTATTGAGTGTCTGAGACCGGATTTGAACCCAGGTACTCCTGACTCCAGGGCCGGTGCTTTATCCACTACGCCACCTAGGCGCCACCTAGGCGCCACCTAGGCGCCACCTAGGCGCCACCTAGACGCCCCCCCCCAACCTTTTCTTAAGAGTCACACTATACAGGAATTCTCCCTTTTGCCTCTAGTAGACTGGAGTTGATTCAGGAATCCTTAGCACTCCTCCTTAAGGTCCTGGAGTCAGGAGTACCTGAGTTCAAATCCGGTCTCAGACACTTAATAATTATTTAGCCGTGCGGCCTTGGGCAAGCCACTTAACCGCGTTTGCCTTGCAAAAACCTAAAAAAAAAAAAAAAAAAAAGGTTAGGTGGGGGCAGCTAGGTGGCCCAGTGCACCTGCCCTGGAGTCAGGAGTACCTGAGTTCAAATCCAACCTCAGAAGACACTTAATGATTACCTAGCTTTGTGGCGTTGGGCAAGCCACTTAACCCCATTTGCCTCGCAAAAACTTTAAAAAAAAAAGGTTAGGGAGGGAAGTGGGATTGGGGGAAAAATTGTAAAATTCAAAAAAAATTTTTAAAAAGAAGAGGCATGGCCACAGAACGGGGAAAAAATTAATCAGAGACAAAAATCATTGTAAAAGGAGCAAAAAAAACCCTTGAATTTTGCTCTGGCTATGACAGTGAGCTATTCAGGTGATGGGGCTCTGATGGACAAAGAGGCTGCTTCTGTAAGAACTCCAAGTCTATTTCCATCCAGGGAATCCAACTACAATAGGCAATATCCTAAGACTGGAAATCTGTTCAGATCCCAGTGGTTAAGGAGAGATTTAATAGAATATTAGAGAAGTTCTTCTCTAGCAGTTCCATTACACTTTCCCTTCTGAGGAGACTCCAGACATTTGAGTAGCTCTGAGAGGGAGGAAAATTCTATAAATTGTTTACAGGCTACTGTAACTACTGTTTATGTGTTCGGGGACAATTTTGTGGTATAAAAATGTTTCCTATACCACCCAAAAAAATGTTGCTAATTGCTTCCCTGGTTTTTTTGTCCTTTTCAAAAAACAAGTTCCTGCTTTTATGAGCTATTTATTGTTAAAGTAATACACACTATTTAGCCAAAGCCCCATTAAAACTGAATATGAAGGGCAGCTAGGTGGCGCGGTAAATGGAGCACTGGCCCTGGAGTCAGGAGTACCTGAGTTCAAATTCGGCCTCATACATTTAATAATTACCTAGCTGTGTGGTCTTGGGCAAGACACTTAACCCCATTGCCTTGCAAAAAAACTGAAAAAAAAACCCCAAAAAACAAAAAAAAACTGAATTATGAAAACCAGCAAAAAGCAAAGCAAATTCCTCCCACTTCCCTTCAAGATGGATTCCTGAATTTTAGGTGCTCCTTGTAAATGCATGTAATTTATAAGTTTAAACTAAGATTTGGAATGAACAAAAGAAAAAATGACCATTATTGAAGATTGTCTATATGTGCCTTATTATTAGTATCATTGTAGATCCTGGAATATTGAACACTTAGAAATTGTGAATGTGTGTGTATTTAGAACTGGAAATGACCTTTAAAGATCATCCAGTCCATCCCCCCCATTTTATATATGAGGAAACTGAAGCACAGAGAGGTAGTTACTTTATCAATTCAGAATCCTCAGAGAACATATATATGCACCATTCTTTGAGTAGAATAATGACTGTCACAGTACCCTTAGAAAACTGGTGCTTAACATTTACTGAGTTTTTTCCTTAATTAACAACTCATTTAAAAAAACCTTTACTGAGGGTGGCTAGGTGTTGCAGTGGATAGAGCACCAGCCCTGGAGTCAGGAGTACCTGAGTTCAAATTTGACCTCAGACACTTAATAATTACCTAGCTGTGTGGCCTTAAGCCACTTGACCTCATTTGTCTTGCAAAAACCTAAATAAATGAATAAATGAAATAAAAAATAAAATAAAAAACCTTTACTAAATACACAGAATTTCCTCCTTGGTTTAAAAAGAAAAGGCAAAAAATGATAAATTCACAGTATCTTAGAGTTGAGAGTCCAGGTGTTATCTAGTCTGACTAGGACCTGAACAGGAATCTCATAACATCCATGAGTGGCCTCCCTAACTGAAGACCTCCAGTGTCAGCCAAGGAATCCCTTTCAATTTTGACAGGTTTTAATTGACAAGAAAGTTGTCCTTATATCAAATCTAAATCTAACTCTTTGCAAGCCTCTCCCCATCACATCCTCATATTGCTCCAGGTCTGTACCCCAGGGCCAATCACCAGCAAGACTAATTTCTCTTGGGGGTGGCTAGGTGGCATAGTGGATAAAGCACCAGCCCTGGAGTCAGGAATACCTGGGTTCAAATCCGGTCTCAGACACTTAATAATTACCTAGCTGTGTGGCCTTGGGCAAGCCACTTAACCCAATTTGCCTTGTTAAAAAAACCTTAAAAAAAAAAAGACTAATTCCTCTTCCATAGAACAAAAATGTTTGAAGAAAGCTATCATGTCCCTTCTTTCCTTTTCCCCCTCAAAGTTTTTCCTTCTCCAGGTTAAGCAAATCTATTTCTGCAGTCTCTTTCCTCTCCCCAACTTCCCATCCTAGCCCCTATCCTCTGAATGATTATGCTCAAATTTCTCTCCATTGTACTTATGAAACAGAATGATAATATTTTGCCTACTACTATTAATACTTTCCCCAGGTTCAGCTTTCCATAACTATAGAACATTTAGCGATGTTTCTATCTGGTGTTATGGAAAGAACTAGATCCATTAATAATACATCTATTGTAAGTCCATTATCAGAATATAAACCAGAATAAAAATTAAAGCTGAAAAATCTAGAATAATAATAACGTAATAATAGAAGGTGATACACTCCTAAGGATGTCTGGATTGCTTGAGTTTGAGAATTCCACGTTGTATGCAACAGGACTAAAGCAGGCCTGGTATCTGCATCAATATGGGGAGTCCCTGGAAGTTGGGGCAGGGGTACAAAGAGACCAGCCTGCCTAAGGAGTCTTAAACTGGAATAGGTTAGAAAAACAGAGCAGGTAGCAGTCTCCATGCTCATTAGTATTGAGATTGTACATGTAAGTAGCCATTGGATTTCCAATTCAGGTGAGATAAGGAGATTCAGTGTCTAAATAAACAAACAAGTAAATGAATAAATGAGTGATGAATGAATGAGTAATTGAATTAAAATAACAATAGCATTTGTAGAGGGATTTATTTTTTTGAATGTGCCTTCCTGTCAAGAACCCTGTGAATTGAGTATTATAAATATTATCATTTCCTTTTACAGAAGAGAAAATTTAGAGTAAATGATTTGTTATTCCATAACTATTAAAATAAGATACATTGGGAACCAACTTAAATTTCATAAGACTTACAGAGACATAAGAATAGGCAACAGAATGGATGCCAAAATATTACATGAATCATGTCAAAAGATCCAAATGATCTAAGGACAGCAGAAAGGGTACAGACACAGACACACACACACACACACACACACACACACACACACACACACACACCCTCACCTCTATGATGAAGAAAATAGAAGGATCAAAAAAGTAAGATAAGATACCCAAAATAAATAAGGAGCTAATAAGAGATCTACTTGCCTTTTTTTTTTTTAGGTTTTTGCAAGGCAAATGGGGTTAAGTGGCTTGGCCAAGGCCACACAGCTAGGTAATTATTAAGTGTCTGAGGCCGGATTTGAACTCAGGTACTCCTGACTCCAGGGCTGGTGCTCTATCCACTGGGCAACCTAGGCACCCCTGATCCAGTTGCTCTTGACTAATTCAAATCATTAGACCTAGATACTCTTCATCCTAAGATATTTAAAGTACTGATGAATATGATTGCTATGACACTGTCTATGATATTTGAAAGATCTTGGGAAGTGAAAGAGGCATTATCAGACTGTTGCTGCTGTTTAGTCATTCAGATATGGCTGACTCTTTGTGATCCCATGGACATAGCACACCAGACCTTTCTGTCCTCTGCTATCTCGCTATCTCCCAAAGTCTGTCCAAATTCATGTTCATGACACTATCATTCTTCTCATCCTCTGCTGTCCCCTTCTCCTTTTATTTTCAATGTTTCCCACTACCAGTCTTTTCTAGTGAATTCTGTCTTCTCATTATGTGGTCAAAATATTTAAACTTCATCCTCAGTGTTTGATCTTCCAATGAATAGCCAGATTTAATTTCTTTAAATGTTGACTGATTTGATTTGCTATCCAAGGAACTCTTAAAAAGTCTTCTCTCAATAATCCAGTTTGAAAATGTCAGTTCTTCAGCAGTCAGCTTTCCTTATAGTCTATCTTTCACAACCATATATTATCAATGGAAAAAACCATAGCTTTGACTAAACATGCTTTTGTTGCCAAGGTGATATATCTGCTTTTTAGTATGCTGTCCGATTTTGCCATAGTTTTCCTCCCAAGGAGCAACTGCCTAATTTCACAGCTGTAGTGGCCATCTGCAGTGATCTTTGAGCCCAAAAATATAAACTCTGACACAGCTTTCATTTCTTCTTTCTCTGTTTGTCAGAAAATCCATGGGACTAGATGCCATGATTTTCATTTTTTTCATTTTTTTAATTTTTTGTTAAGATTTTTTTTTTGCAAGGCAATGGGGTTAAGTGGCTTGCCCAAGGCCACACAGCTAGGTAATTATTAAGTGTCTGAGGTCAAATTTGAACTCAGGTACTCCTGACTCCAAGGCCGGTGTTTTATCCACTACGCCACCTAGCCACCCTCGCCCTAATCTTTTTAATTTTCAAGCCAACTTTTACACTCTTTCTTTCACATGCATCAAGAGATTTCTTAATTCTTCTTCATTTTTTGTGATCTGAGTGTTATCATCAGTATAACTGAGATCAGTAATACTTCTCTTGGCAGCTTTAATTACAGCTTTTGGTCCATCTAATCTGGCATGTTGCATGATATTCTCTATATATAAATTAAATAAATAAAGTGACTGTATACAACTTTATCCTTTTCCAATCTTGAACCAACCAGATTTTCCATGTTTGGTTCTAACTATTTGTTCTTGATTTACATACAGATTCTTCAGGAGACAAGTAAGATGACCTAGTACTCCAGTCTCTTTGAGGGCTTGCCATAATTTGTTGTGATCCACACAATCAAAAGCTTTAGTAGAGTCAATCAAACAGAAAGAGATGTTTTTTTCCTAGAACTGAATTGTTTTCTCCATAATCCAGTGAATGTTGGCAATTTGATTTCTAGTTCCTCTGCCTCTTTGAAAACCATTCTACTCATAATTCTTGGTTCACATAATCCTGCAGCCTAGCTTGTATAACCTTGCTGGCATGTGAAGTTAGCTCAATCATTCAATACTTTGATCATTCTTTGGCATTGACCTTCTTTAGGATTGGGAAATAAATTGACCTTTTCCAATCCAGTGGCCATCATTGAGTTTTGCAAATTTGTTGACATATTTGAGTGCAACACTTCAACAGCATCCTCTTTTAGGATTTTAAATAAATCAATTGGAATTCTATCACCTCCATTAGTCTTATTGATAGTAATACTCCCTAAGGCCCACTTGACTTCACTTTCCAGGATGTTGGATTCTAAATCAGTAACCACACCATCAAGGTTATCAGCGCTATTAGATCTTCCTTGAATAGTTTTTCTATATACTCTTGACACCTCCTTTTAATTTCTTTGACTTCTGTTAAGTTGTTGCCATTTTTTGTTTTACTCATGCCCATTTTTTGCATGAAACATTCCTTTGATATCAACTATTTTCTTGGAGAGATCTCTTATCTTTCCCATTCTCTTGTTTTCATGGGTCTAGCCTCCCCGGGGTCCTTGGAACCTGACAGGAGGGATAGAGTTGGCGAAATGAGTTGAGTCAACAAGTGGGTATAGGCAGGAGCAGGTTGACTGACTGTCAGCTGCTTAGATTTATTTTTATAGTCTTAGAATCATATGAAACAAGCAAACTAAAATCATTTCCTTGGTTACAAAAGTATACAATTTTCATCATTAATCATATAGTTCATATGGTTACAAGTTTGATCATGTAGTGGTTACAAGTGTGATTATCAATCACATAGTTAATTTTCTTGTCCCTGCTCAGACCGTGATGACCTCAACCTGCCTGTTGCCTAGTTTGTTGCTGCATAGTAAAGTTATTAATTAAACAGAACTTTCCTTATAATAATCTTTGATATAATTTGTTTAATGGAATGCTTCTATGTTTTTGTACCGCATATGTAATGTTTTTTGATATGCTCCCTTGACAACCTATAGTGAGGGTAATTATGTTTGTCCACCTGTCCATTGACTCCTTCAATAACCAATTTTCCTTTCAGCCCTTGTTGGTAGACGCTACGATTTCTATGACTTTTTATTCTTTCCCAATAAACTAAGGCTGTTAGAGTTCACATGTTGGTTACCTATACTAACTATTCTCTCACCATCTTTATCATATATTCCTGTGTATGATAAGAGGGGCAAAGCTGTTAATTTCCCTGGAATTCTATCTGACCCATCTTGTATCTAGTTTAGCTGTATATATTCTGACATCTCCCTGGAACTCCCAGTGCTGTATCTTCCAAAGATTTCATAATGTTGAAGCCTTTTGTATGTGTCAAGGAGAAGCAGTCCTGTTAAATTTGGACAGAGTTCACAATCTGTTTTATTCAAGGAATTTCTCTGAAATCCTCCCTTTATAGTCATTCCACTATTAGGATGAGTAAGTTTTGCAATCAATAATAGATCTATAAACATGGGTATACATGGAATCCCTATATATATTGAAAAAGGAAATGTTGTTCCATCAGGCAGTGTGACTGCCTTGAGTCTTCTTGCAGAGACTGTGTCAAACAGCTTAGAGACCCTGGATCCCAACACTTGTTTTCTTCTATTTCTTTGCATTGCTCATTTAAGAAAATCTTCTTTTACCTCTCCTTGCTATTCTCTGAAATTCCACATTCAGTTTGGTATATCTTCCCCTTTCTTCTTTACCATTTGCTTTCCTTCTTTCTTCAGCTATTTGTAATAAGATATTAAAAAACCTACAAATAATTTCATCATAATGATGGCACTGGAGTACAAGAAATGTTGCCACAATGAGAGTAAGAAGAAAATAGATTGGGGTGAGGAGAGGGGCACAGAGATCTACAGACTGGTGAACAGTCTGTAGCAAAATTTTTTAATGTATTATTACATTCTGTCCAGTGTAGTGCAGTGAAAAGAACACAGACTCTAGAGTCAGAGAGCCTGGGTGCAAATGCAGCCTCTTATACTTACTATTCATATGATCTTGAACCATTTATTTGACTCCTCTGAGTGTCAGTTTACTCATCTATAAAATGAAGTTGTCAGACTATCTGACTTTTGAGGTCATTTCTCAGTCCAGATCTATGATCCTGAGATCCTGGAACAGGGATAGTCAATATCTACAAAAAGAAGTAACTATCACAAAGAGCTAGTATGATAATTTTTAAAAATAGAGTCACTAACCTGATAGTTCAGAGAAATGCCATAGTCATTTTCAGTAAAGTTTTTTTTTAGGCTTTTTTGCAAGGCAATGGGGTTAAGTGGCTTGCCCAAGGCCACACAGCTAGGTAATTATTAAGTGTCTGAGGCAGGATTTGAGCTCAGGTACTCCTGACTCCAGGGCCGGTGCTCTATCTGCTGTGCCACCTAGCCACCCCTTTAGTAAAGTTTTTGATAAAGTATTTCATGGTATCTAGGGAAAAAAAAGAGAAAGAAAAAGGAGTAAGTTAGAATATATAGAATACAAGTAGATGAATTCATTACTAGCTGAAGGACCTGACCCAAAAAGCAATCAACAGTTCTTTGTCAGATTAACAGGAAGTTTCTAGTGATGTGTCCCAGGAATCTAAATGTAATAGAGTATCTATTACAAAAAGAAGTCATGTCATGTGTGCATGGCCTAATGGTGGCTCCAGGTGAGAGAGAACTAGAGGTGCCTTTCCTACTCACAGGTCTTCAGCAGTTTGTCTTCTCAATTACCACCAAAGAAAGAAATATAGTTTGAGTTGTCCCCCATGGAAATCTTCTATATACATATTCCTTTCCAGCTCAGCAGTCAATGAAAAGGCTTTTCCTTATAATTCAATAAACAGATAAACAGTAATCAGATAAAGAAATAGTCATAGAATATTCATGCATAGTCTAAAGTGGAAAGCAGGGCCTTCTGTAATGAAAGTCCATAATCAAGTTCACCAACCACCCCCACAATGTGTTGGCAGCAAACAGAACTTTATACAAACTCGTAGGATGGTACTTTCAATGATTAATCCTCCACTGCTTCCAACATGTGCTTGGCTCTAGACTGTTTAACATTTTATCAATGACTTGGATAAAGACATAGATGAAATATGTATCAAAGAATCAGATTTGCAAATGATACAAAGTTGGATCATAAAGACAGAATCCAAAAAGATTTTGATGATTAAAACACTGGGCTGAATATGAGGGTATAGTTTAGTAGTTATTAATGTAAAGTTTTATGCTTTGAAAGTTCTTTTTTTTTAAATAAACAGTATCGGGGCACCTAGGTATCGCAATGGATAGAGCACCGGCCCTGGAGTCAGGAGGACCTGGGTTCAAATCTGGCCTCAGACACTTAATAATTACCTAGCTGTGTGGCCTTGGGCAAGCCACTTATCCCATTGCCTTGCAAAAATCTAAACAAAAAAAAATTTAAAAATTTAAAATGAACAGTATCAGATGGAGGAGGAGATTAGAAATCACTTTGCCTGAATAAAAAGATGTGAAAGTTTTCATGAATCATAAATCCATATAGCAAGAGTTAATAGTGTAACATAGCAACAAAGAAAACTAAATTCAATCTTGGGTCCTATTAACAGAAACAAATTTCCAGGATTGAGGATGGAGTAGTCTTGATGCATTGGTCCTTTCTCAAATTACATCTAGATTATCATATTCCCTTATTAGAATCACATTTTTGGAAGGATGTTGATAAGCTGGAGAGTATCCAGAAGAGGACAATCAGAATGATGGAGAACATTGAGTTTATGACATAAGAGAATTAGTTGAAGTAACTGGTAAGTTAGCAGAAATTTACCTAGATGGTAGAGTAGCCAGATGGAGTCAAGAAGACTAGAGTTTAAGTCCTGCCTCAGACACTGGCTCTTTGGGTGAACAAATCACTTAACTTCACTGTGCCTTAGTCTCTTCCTTTTTTGTTTTGTTTTGTTTTAGTTTTTTTGGCAAGGCAATGGGGTTAAGTGGCTTGCCCAAGGCCACACAGCTAGGTAATTATTAAATGTCTGAGACCGGATTTGAACCCAGGTACTCCTGACTCCAGGGCTGGTGTTCTATCCACTGCACCACCTAGCTGCCCCTTTTTTTCAGTTTTTACAAGTAACTTGTTAAGTTAACTTGCCCAAAGTCACTTGTTAAGTAACTTGCGCAAGGTTACACAGCTGGGTAATTATTATGTGACTAAGACTGGATTTGAACTCAGGTCTTCCTGACTTTTGGGCTGGTGCTCTATCTCCTGCACCACCTAGCTGGCCTGTCTTAGTTTCTTTAGATGTAAAAATGGGATAGTTGGATATGATGACCTCTAAAGCCTTCTCCTGGTTCTAAACCCATGAGCTTATGATCCTAAATTAAAAAGATACAAATTTAGACTTGTGACAGATAACTTTCTTAGCATTACACAATAAAAATCCAAAATGGGTCACTTTAGATGGCAATGGGATCCTCATTGCTGGACATTTTTAAGACAAGACACTTGTGGGATGTATTGTAGAAGGGGTTTATTTTTTGGTTATAATTTGGACAACCCCTTCCAACTCTGAAAATGATGTGATTCTGTAAAGAGCGTCTTCTGGCTAATTGCAGTGCTCCTCACAAAAACCACCTTTGAACATAGAACATAGAATTTCAGAGCCAGAAAAGCCCTTAGAATACAGTATTACTGCTGTACTACAAGAAATTATCTATTTTAGAAAAACATGGAAAGACTTGCTCAAAATGATGAAGGGCAAATTTTGCAGAACATAGAGAACATTTCATATAGTAACAGAAAGGAATAGTGATTTATGCATGCATTGTAGATTTACAGTTTCATGTCCAATCATTTTTCTATTGTATTATGTTATAGAAATGCTGGTTTTATTTCATAAATTTAAAAAAAGAAAGTGATATATGAAAGAAAACAAAGAATACAGTTTTGAAGCTGAAAGGGACCCAAGAAACCATTTTTCCAATCCTCTATGTTAGAGATGAGGAACCAACCAGAAACAAGTTGCTTGCTTAAGCTCACACATTGATTAAATCTTCCATGGAATCAATGCTTTTTGAAGTATATCAAACTGGAAAAATAAACTGAAAACTATTAAAGTTACAATGGCAGCTTCCAGTTCACAAAGGATAAATTAAATGGTCAAAAGAATTTTTAACAGAAAATATTTTTAAAAAAACAAGTTTTTAATAATCCTGTGGGAAAATATTCAACTTTCCCAGTGCCCAGATGCAAATTAAAACTAAATTAACATCCCATTACATACCTACAAAATTGGCAAAAAATTATTAAGGGAAACAAAACTCGATGCTGGTAGGAATGTGGAAAAATAGGTTTGGCTTCTTCACTACTCTGGAATTGCAAATGTAGAATATTTCTGAAATGCATTTTAGCAATATGTATAAAGGCTACCAAAAAATTCTTTAATCTAGAAATTCCAGTGCTGGGAATATACCATCCAAATAAAGAAATAAAAGTATCTTAAATAGCAACAATCCACCTGTTCAAATATGTAATTATAAAAGAAAATAAATGGAAATATTCTAAATTTCCAATAATGATTATATTTATTGTGGCATGCTAATAAAATAGCATAGCATAATGCCATTAAAGCTTGAATACATAAAGAAAACTAGGAAAACCTATATGAAATAATGGAAAATGAAAGAAGAGGAGCCAGAAGAATGGATTGAACTCCAATACCTATAAGAGAATGGCATAGAATTGGAGAAATAGTGTGGATAAATAGAGTTCTATTTCTTGATTTAGAGGGCAAGGATCTAAATGCTATTTTTGGTTTTCATTACCTATGAGACCTTGGACTCCTGTGCCTCAGTTAGATAATGAAGAGTTGAATTAAATGGCTTTTGAGGTCTCTAACAGTCTATGACTCTATGATCTATGATCTAATGAATAGACAAATAATTTTGCAGAAACTTAGAGGAATTGACCAAAATGCTAACTTACTTTATGCATTTAAATTAATTTAAAGTTGAATAGTTACTTTCAAGAAGAATAAGGAAAAATGTATGATGGAAAAGATGATCAGACCCCTTTGGCATAGGTGAAGAATAACGAACGATACTCAAGGATTCTCCTGCCATCGCCAAAAGTAAGGAGAAAGCAAGAAAGGCAAGTTTGTGGGTGGACTTGAACAAGGATGATATAGGACATGGCAATCATGAATGGGCTGTAATTTTGGAAGGGATATCCAAATAGATAAAACCACCATTTGAGTTACAAAATAAATTTAATATCTTATATTGAGTATTTAAACTTAAATGTTTAAACTAAAACATCTAGTCTTTTGAAGTAGCCTACTTCCCCACATACAACTATCCATTTCTCCTTGCATATGCAGAGCCTGTCCACCATCATGTATTCCCATTTTTTGACTTCCCCTTCTTAGAATCCCTTAGTTTCTACAAACTTAGATCCAGAAACACATTAAATCTTTGTTAATCCCCCATCTCAAAGTATCTCTCAGAATTGTTTTTATTGATTTTATATAGATATATTAGCAGAATGTAAGTTCCTTGAGGGCACAAAATGTTTCATTTTGGACTTTGTATCCCTGATGCCTGGGACATAGTGATGATGTTTGTCCTTCATTCTCAAAGAAGACCATGATTTCAGGGAGGAGATACCATGACAAGCACATGAATTGGATTTGAGTGAGGGGGTACAGTGCTAAATCACCAGCTTCACTTTCTCCTCCAGGGTCATCTCTTCCAGTGGCCAGATATGAATCAGAATGACTGGAGATGACCCTGGATGCAGGGCAATCAGGGTTAAGTGACTTGCTCAAAGTCACATAGCTAGTAAGTGTCAAGTATCTGTGGCAGAATTTGAACTCCCATCCTCATGACTCCAGTGCTCTATCAACTGTGTCATGTGGCTACCCATTTGGGAATTTCTGACTTTTTGTTAATAGACTAGACTTGATTGACACATATTCCACAAAAGTCCTCTGATGCCAAGTGGGGTGAGTTAGCTGGATGCTGAGTTCTCAGTGACTATACTCCACTGGAGCACAAGTTCCAGTAGCTTCTAAAAAGATGAAAAGACTTCAATAAGAATAAGGCTATACTTTGGTCAGTAGTTGTTTAGCCACTAGTTGAATTCTTTGAACCATCTAACTACATGCTAGATACATCTGTCTGAGTCAACTTCAGCAAGGGGTGGGGTTGGGTTCACTTTGTTAGAAGGAATTTTGACAATGCTAACACACAAGTTTGTGTATAAAAACTGCTGTTATAGACATTGCAGGGACCCTGAGAGGCATGTTTAAAATGTCAAATAGAGGGGCAGCTAGGTGGCGCAGTGGATAGAGCACCAGCCTTGGAGTCAGGAGTACCTGGGTTCAAATCTGACCTCAGACACTTAATAATTACCTAGTCGTGAGGCAATTTGGATAAGATGATCTTTAAGATTTCTCATGGTTCTAAATTCAGATACCCTTTTGATTCTTTTTGATATTCTCATTCTATATAACCGCTTGTATTCAAATGTAAATGACTACATCTCACTAGGGTTCAATTCTATCCTTTTTTTTTTTAGGTTTTTGCAAGGCAATGGGGTTAAGTGGTTTGCCCAAGGCCACACAGCTAGGTAATTATTAAGTGTCTAAGGCTGGATTTGAACTCAGGTACTCCTGACTCCAGGGTCGGTGCTCTATCCACTGTGCCACCTAGCCGCCCCTGTAATTTTTTTTAAATTAAAAAATTTCTTGAGAAAAACTAGATCTCCAGTGATTTCTTTCAGCCCTGTATCCTATGATCCTATCAAAATGGCATTTCTAAAAGTAGGAAGTTCTGTGTAAATATATGTGCATGTACATATCATTTTCTTAGGGAGATGATAAATGTGATGGGAGAGTTTCATTTTATTTTAAGTTAAAAATTTCCAACATTCCTTCTCCCCCCTCCTCCAATTATTTAATATTTTTTTATACTTGGAATAATAGCATCGAAATCCAAAGGAACAATATCCAGAAATATGTACTTATGGGAAGTAGGGAAGAAGTGGAACCTGCAAGGGTATCAAACCTCTATCATCCCTTTTTTTTTAAGGCTTTTGCAAGGTAATCTTTAAGTGTCTGAGGTCGGATTTGAACTCAGGTCCTCTTGACTCCAGGACTGGCGCCACCGCGCCGCTGCGCCGCCTCACCACCCCCAACAGTCTTGATGGAGATTTTTACTATTGCCAGGAAAGCTTTTATCACCATCATACAATTTTACATGTTAAACAGATGTCAGAAGAAAGACACCAGAATTTTTCTTTTCTTATCCTGAGGACCTTGGTTCTCCCAAAGCAGTCAATTTTTTTCAGTTGCTGTGATAGTGTTAATAGGAGTTTATCATTTCCCCAAGCCTGTTGCATGTTAATGTGGAATCAATTCATGAATGTCATCATCGAGACCTAAGAAGTTCCAACCATAGCCTTTGATTTTATTCAGGGCAGAGAAAAAGAGAGATAGAAACAGAAAGACAGAAAGGTATAGACAGACAAAGACAGAGAGAGAGAGAGAGACAGAGAGAGAGAGAGAGACAGAGAGAGAGACAGAGAGACAGACAGAGAGACAGAGAGACAGACAGAGAGAGAGAGAGAGTTCTATTCCCCTTCCATTTCCCTTCCTCTCTCTCATCAACAACACCTAGGTAGAAAATATGGGAAAACACAAGTTTGTGGTGGTTGTGGTGATTGTGGTGGTTATTATTTTAGGGGTTTTTTGCAAGGCAATGGGGTTAAGTGACTTGCCCAAGGCCACACAGCTAAGTAATTATTAAATGTCTGAGGCGGAATTTGAACTCAGGTACTCCGTATTCCTGACTCCAGGGCTGGTGCTCTATCCACTGTGCCACTGTGCCACCCAGCCGCCCCCTATTTTTTTTAATTCATGCTATTTATTAATCCATCAGTAAAAAATAGACACTGAAAAAAATATGCTTTTGACTTTAGTAACCAAAAGCCTGGAATGGCTAATTAAAAAAAAAAGACTCACCTAGTACAGAATCTGTTCAAATATCAAACTGTTCCCAGGACCATTTTCTGCCTAACTTTATAAAGATAAAACACAAAACCAATTTTGGAGGATGTGGGAATTCAGCAGGACAGCTGACCTCAAAAACAAAGAGAATTAGAATTTTTTTTATATCTTCAAAAGTATCATTTCCTGTGTTAAAGGTCCCCAAAATTAAACCCAAAAACTATCAAGGAGCAACTTTTGTCTCAAGCTTATTTCTAATGTAACAAAATATCCAGAAATACTTGTTAATAAACTATTTTTAAAGTGTGTAATACCTTGAGGAGCTGTTAAAATGATTTACTCAGATTGTTACTATACATTTAACAAAGCCACATTTTTCATTGGGAGAGAAAACAACTTATTGTAGTCATTTTTATTTGCATTAGATTTTTTTTCTGGCATCTGGAGTATTTGATTCTCTTTTTGTTATTTGGAGTTGTTCTTTTTATCATTATCTTCAGGAAGCAGCATTAGCATGCTATAGATAAGAGGCACATCCAGATGTGCATATCAAAGGATGAACAACTGCTTATTAAGAAAAACATTTTTTTCCTTTAAGCTGAGCAAAGTTCAAAGGAATAGTAAAAACTGATATATATTTAAAGTGACAAAACTGTCTGGCAATTCTGGGGACTGTCAACATGATGCATTGAAATTTTTTAAAAAATTGAATTCCATAGAGAAAAAGCAAAACAAAAGCTGGAAAAGCAGAATGAATTGTTCTCTCCAAACTTTTCTCTTCATTTAATATCGTGCTTTGAACCTGTTTGTGTGTATGTGGGGGGAGGGATGGTTTTAAGTCATAAAATATGATTCAATTAAGTTCAACTTTTACCAGGTATCTACTAGGATTATAAAACCAAAAGGCAACTGGTGGGGAGGGGAAGGGAGAGAAGGGTCTAGCAGTATGTAAAGGTGACACTCTGAGCTCATGGGTCTAATAGGAGGATTAAGTTAAGAAAGAGTTTTGAAATGACTCTAGCCCAACTCCCTTATGTTTCAGAAGAGGAAAGCAAGGCCATGGATGGTCAAATGATTTGTCCAATCTCAGACAAGTAGCAAGCCACAGAGCCAGGATTCAAATTCAATTCTTCTGACCTTAACTAACAACAATAATTGTTTCTTTAAAAATTATACAATATTTATAAACATTATCTCATTTAATCCTGATAACAACCCTTATTATTATTAATCTCATTTTACAGATGATAAAACTGAAATTAATGATTTATCCAGGGTCACACAACTGTTAAGTTTCTGAAGCCACATTTGAACTTATGTCTTCCTGATTCTAGATTCAAGGTTCTATCCTCTGCACTAGCTAGCTATCCAAAATCAATGAACTTTCTATTCAAAGTTGAGACCATGATGCACATACACATAAGTAACCATCATACGCAATAAACATAAAAACCTAGGCGTGCTTAGAGGTAGCTGAAAACATAGTGCCTTGAGTCAAAAAGATCTGAATTCAAATATGACCTCACTTATTCCCTGGGTAAGTCACTTAACAGTTGTTCCTTCATCTGTAAAATGGAGATAATAGTATCTAACTCCCAGGATCAAATGAGATATTTGTGAAGTACTTAATACAGTGTCCGACACAGTGTAGATTTTATTAATATTAATTATTTTAATACTCCTCATTTCCCAATAGGGCTATGTAACAGCTCCACGGAGGAAGCAGCATTTAAGCTGAGTCTCAAGGGAAATGACCAACCAATATTTAGGTACTAAAAGTGATAAGAATTTAATAGTTCCCTACCTTTGAATATTGATACTGGGAAAGACTGAAGGCAAAAGGAGAAAGGGATGGCAGAGGATGAGATAAACAATGAATATAAATTTGGACAGACCTCAGAGGATTGGAGGATAGAAAGAGTTGGCATGCTTTGGTCTCTGGTGTCTCAAAGAGTCAAATAGGACTGATTAGATGAACAACAACAACCTTCAAGGAGCTTTTTATTCTACTGAAGGATAGGATGATATTTTTTGCTATGGAGAACTCCCAGGGAGAAAACCGCCTTCACCAAGGTAGATTTTAACCTGCTTTGTACCTTATTATCTAAGATAATTGTCTGGAACACCAAGTGGTTAATGAAGAGTCAAGAGTCACATGGCCAGCATGTGTCACAGCTAAAAATTGAAGCTCTGTCATCTTGACACAGGTTTCATATCCATTACAGCATGTGTATTATACAGAATGTGTATTATAATTTACTCATGTTTGTTATTCAGTTATGCCCAATTATTCATGAACACATTTGGGGTTTTCTTGGCAAAGATACTAGAGTGGTTTGTCATTTCTTTCTCCAGTTCACTTTGCAGATGAGGAAGCTGAGACAAACAAGGTTAAGTCAACATAGCCAGTGTCTGAAGTCAAATTTGAACTCAGGTCTTCCTGATTCCAAGCCTGGTATGCTGTCCAAAGATTTACTATAGTTGATATAGAGTCATTCTTGAAGCTAGAAGGACCTGAATTCAAGCTCTGCCTTGGGCACATGTAGGTTATGTATGAGATTTTAGGCACTTCATTTAATCCCTCAGTATTTAGGGTCACTCTCCAAGGCTATAAGAAAAGATGCCCTCCTGCTTTGGTATAGGGAATTTCCTTACCTGGAAGTTCCTGATATCAATGAAATCAACATCTAGTCCTGATTAATCACTATCCTTGGTTTTATAGTGTTCTACCTTTGAGGAACTACTTTCATTGGACATTTTGTACATTAATTTCAACCTCACTGCCACTATCAGCATTATCAAAAGATATTTCTTTATGTAACCAGGGAAATTAAATATATCAGATTGTATCAAGACTTAAAATAAACCACACTCAAAGGGAACATAATAAGGTAACTTATTCTGCTACCCTGAAATTTTCTAGTAGTTTGTATTTGTATTGGTGAGTAGTGATGGCTAGGTGGCTCAGTGGATAAAGTACCAGCCCTGGAGTCAGGAGTACCTGAGTTCAAATCCAGTCTCAAACACTTAATAAATTATCTAGCTGTGTGGCCTTGGGCAAGAGGCTTAACCCCATTTGCCTTGCAAAATCCCCAAAAAATCCTGTGAGTAGATTTACTTTTCAATTATAAGGCAACTGATTTTGATTCTTTGGATTTGACTGGGTCTGGGTCTGACTTGAAGGTGACTCCAAATTCATATGAAGAAGTCTTATGCTTCTCAGTAAGTTTGGCCTTGAGACTTAGAAAAATTAATATTCATCCCATTTTTCCCAATTAAGAAAATAGTAAAATCTCTCTTATTAGCTAATCATAGCATCTGAGAGTCAGAAGAGACTACAGAAGCTAAATCTAAACTTTATTCAATGACCCTCACTACCTCTCATTGCCAATTAGCTGGTCTATTGCAATTGTTTTCAATATCATATCAGTAAAAATAATTCAGATTTGATGAAAACAACTCACTTTTAGTTATATAAAAAACTTTCAGCCTTCAAAATAACCTCATAATGTAAGTGCTATTATTATATTCATTTGATAAATAGGAAAAATTAGATCCAGAGAAATTAAGACATTCCCAAAACCAATCAGTCAATAAAAATTTATTAAGCAACTACCATGTGATGGGCACTGTGACAAGTCTAGGGATCAAAGGAAAGGTAAAACCATGGTCTCTTTTCCCAGATAGCTCACATTGTAATATTGAAGATAACATCCCAACAACTATGTACATACAAGAAAAAATACTTGTTCATGTCCCTCCATTCAAAATCCATTCACAATCTATGGATAGAATTTATTCTAGGCAGTGAGGTACTGGAGTCAGGAAGACCTGAGTTCAAATCCTACTTCCAACATTTGGATACTTATTAGCTATGTGATCTTGGGCAAATCACTTAACCCCATTGCCTTACAAAAAAGAAATAAAAAAAAGAATCAATTAAGCACCAATGTATGAGGCATTGCTAAAATTTAGGGATTCAAAGAAAAGTAAAATCTTGGTCTCTTTCCAGGAACAGTGCTAAACAC
The DNA here is from genome assembly GCF_037893015.1 of Macrotis lagotis. Classification (NCBI taxonomy): domain Eukaryota; kingdom Metazoa; phylum Chordata; class Mammalia; order Peramelemorphia; family Peramelidae; genus Macrotis; species Macrotis lagotis. The sequence continues at coordinate 254,992,832 of NC_133658.1, read as the reverse complement.
TTAGTAATAAAAGAAGAAAAAAGTCTTTGCCCTCAAGAAATTTACATTCTCATGGGGAAAACATCACATAAATAACTAAGCACATGGAAAATACATACAAAGTATATGGAAGGTAATCTGAATGAAGGCATTAGCATCTGGGGATTTGAGGAAAAGCTTTAGGCTGAGTCTTGAAGGAAGCCAGGAGACAGGATGTGAGAGACCAGAGCATGCTAGGTATTTCACAACTAGTGAAAACACATGGAATGGGGAGATGGCATACAATGTTTAAGGAATAACAAATAGGTTCTGGGTCTACAAAGAAAGGGGGGAGGGGGAACCCAGTCCCTGCCCTCAAGAAGTTTAAAGTCTTAACGGAAGAGACTACATGAAAACAATTATGTACAAGCAAGCTATAGGATAAAATGGAAGACATCAACAGAGAGAAGACATTGGAAGTAAGAGAGATTGGGAAAGTTTCCCTATTGAAGATGACATTTGAACTTGGATCTGAAGGAAGTCACAGGTAGAGAAGTGAAGGGAGATAGCCAGTGAAATTTCTTGGGATGAAATAACTTATTCTAGTACCAACAGGAAGGCCTTTTTACCTTGAGAGTGTCAAGTTCAGTCTCCATTGCCTGGAGTTTAATATCTCCACACTGGCCTACAGCTACTCTAGAATCCCATCTCTTCCCCAATCCAGAGTTAATTTTCAGATTATTCCCAATGACTGGAATGCCCTCTCTCTTTCAACTCTGCTGAATTCCTACCCAAATTACATATAGAATGATTTTGTGTGTGTGTATGTGTGTGTGTGTGAGATGGTAGCCATCTTTAGGATGGGAGGGAGAGAAGGAAAAAAAGGAAAAAAAGAAATTTACATAATAACTTTAGTATATATTGAAATGTAACAGCAAAATGTATATTACAGATTTGCAGTTTTATGTGCAATCATTTTTTTCATATACTATATTATAGAAGTGTTTGTTTTATCCATAAATTACAAAATAAATAAATCTATAATTTTTTTAAATCAAGTGTCATTTCAGCCAGTAAACCTTTTTTTGAATCCTCCAATCAATGATTACCTTTCTCCCCAGGAGCATAGAACTTTTTGCTTATTCAGTCAATCCACTAGCATTTACTGAGCACCAAATAGGCTTCAGACTAAGAGTAGGACTTAGTAGTAGGACCAGAGGACACAAAATAACCAATGAAACATTTTTTGCTCTCAAAGAATGATACCAGATTAAGAGTATTGACTCTGGGATCCAATCTCAAGTTCAAATACTGGTTCTAATGCTTTCTAACTCAATGTCCTTGGGCAAACCAGATGAACATAACTAACATAGCTAACATTTTTGTAGAGCTTACTAGGAACCAGGCACCATACTAAGTCCTTCACAATTATTATCTTATTTGATCTTCATGACAACATGGAAAATAAATAGTATTATTGTCCCCATTTTACAGATTAGGAATCTGAGGTAATTTAAGTAACTTGTCCAGGGGTCACACAGTTAGTAAATGTCTGGGACAGGATTTGAATTCAAATCTTCCTGCTCCAATTCCAGTGCCCTATTGGGCCACCTAGTTGCCTCTATTATTTCCTTGGACCTCAGTGTTTTCATCTGTAAAATGAGGCTGGATGCCTCTGAGGTTCCTAAGATATGAAGAAGCTTCTAAAAGGGGAGATAACAAGTACCTATATAACTATTCTGAGTAAATATAAAAATAATAAATATAAGTAAATGCAAGGTAGTTGTGAGGGAGAGCACTATGAGGATGATCAAGAAAGACTTTATGTAGTAGATTGTGCTTGACCTACATCTTTTATTTTTTTTGTGTGCTTTGTTGTGGTGGTTGTTTTTTGTTTGGGGGAGGTAATCAGGCTTAAGTGACTTACCCAGGGTCACACAGATAGTAAGTAGCTTAGTCTGGATATGAACTCAGGTTCTCCTAACTTCAGGGTCAATGCTACATCTTGAAGGAAAAGAGGAAATCTATGAGGTTGAGGTGAGGAGGCAATGTTTTCTAAGAAGCTGGGGATGGCTAAATATAAAAGCACTAAGAAGAAAAATGAAGCATTATGTGTAAGGAACAGAAAGTTCCATTTAACTGGATCATAGAGTTCAGGAAAGAAAGTAATAAATATTTGGAAAGTTAGACTGGCTACAAGTTGTGAAGGACTAGGGATAATGTTTATAGGTTATCCAAGAGACAATAGGGAGTTTGGGGAGACTGATATGGTCTTAATACTTTGACAGCTGTGTAGAGGATATATTAGAGTGTTTTGAAACAAGGAAACCAATTAAGAAACCACTGCAAAAGTGAGAGCTGATGAGAACTCAGATTGAGGTGGTGGCTGTGTGAAGAGAGAAGAGCTGAATGCAAGAGATGTTGTGGAGGTAGATATAAGATATGGCAAATGATTAGACAAATGAGATTCAAGGATAACACCAAACTAAATAATACAACATCTAAGTTGTGGATCTGGATATCAGGAAAGGGGGGTAGGGTTCAAAAGAAATAAGTAAATTAAGAAGAGGAAAAAGTTCAGGGAGAAAGATATTGAGGATAATTCTTAACACACTAAGTTTGAGATACCCATTATATATTCCAGTTTGAAATATCCAGCTGGCAGTTGGCAATGGTAGGACTAGAACACAGGAAAGAAAATAGGTCTGGGATTTATCTGCACAAGTGAGTATAAAGAGAAAAGAGGGGCCAAGATAGCCTTGGGGTACACTCACAGTGAGAAAATATAGTATGACTACTGATCAAACAAAACTTTAGAATCTGTGACCTTAGAATCCAAATGTAGTAATGCTACTCTCATTGAAAAGAGAAAAGGTCTCTTATTGAATTTTGAAAGATCTCTCTCCACCTCTTTTTTCCTTTGATGTCATTCCTGCCTTTATACTTGGGGACTTCAACATATATATCTATACTCCTTCAAGCATTGTAAGCTCACTGATGTTACAATTTCTTATTTTGAATACCCTATTCTTCTATCCCACCTCAATCACATGCAAAGACAAACATATCCTCAAATTGTCTTCACCCACAAATGCTCCACTTCTATGTTCATGAATTCCCTTATTTAATCACAATTTTTCTGTCCACCTCTCTTTCTGCCTTGAAACCTTAAGCCTTGCTCTTTGATCACACCAATTCCTTCAATCCTTTCAATTTACCCATTGCCTTTAATTTTGCACACATTCTTCTGAAAGAATCTGGAGAAAATGTTAAAAGTGTATTGACTGAGTCCTCTACAAATTTATGTCATATATAATTTCAACTGGGCCCTTGCTACTGCAAAGCAACCCTTTTTACCTCCCTAATTAATTCATTATCCTATTCCCTATAATTGCTCTTCCCAACACTTCAGGCCTCCCATGGCTCTTTCTCCACTCACCTCCTGAGCTGAGAACATTGCTTTATTAAACATTTTATTTAAAAAACTGAGAACATTCAACAAGAATTCCCTCTTTATCTCACATTAGCCACATGCCTTCTACTACCATCTCCTCCTTTATCCCTATCTCACATGAAGAAATAAGTAGTAGCCTTTTCCTTGTGAAGACATACCCCTCTACATACATAATGGGATCCCATTCCATGCCATGTTCTTAAAACAGATTACCTCCTCTATCATTCCTCACTTTTATTTATCTTGACTCTTTTTTCCTACCTATTGGCTGCTTTCATGATTCATGCCAACATGCCCTATCTCCCCATTCTCAAAAAAATTCACTAGATCCATCCATCACTAATGGTATCTTTCTGGTCTGTTGTGGAAAATTTTTTCAGTCTATCTACACACATACACACACACACACACATACACACACACACACACACACACACATACACACACACACATATACACACAAAAAGGAGCAGCTAGGTAGTTCAGTGAATAGAGCATCGGTCCTAGAGTCAGGACCACCTGAGTACAAATCCAGTCTCAGACACTTGATGCTTACTAGCTGTGTTACCTTGACCCCATTTCCCCATCACAAAAAAAAAGAAAAAAGAAAGCTGTCTAAAACAGGTGACTTCCCTTCCCCTCATCTCCTCTCTTCCTGATTCCCTATGGTTTGACTTCTGACCTCACATCATCCACCCAAAATTACTAATCATCTCTTATTTGCCAAATCTTGATACTTTCTTTTCTTCTATTGTATCACTTATTCTCCTGGTTCTTCTTGACCTTTCTTTTTTTTTTTTTGTCTTCTTTGCTGGATATCCCCCAAGGCTCTACTCTGGAACCTCTTTTTTTTTTTTCTGCTAACAACAACAGATTCTAAAATCTACTTATTCAGTCTTCACCTCTCTGCTGACCTTCAATTTCACACTTTCTATTGGACATCTCAGACCAGACACTTCAGAGATACCTTTAACTCATCATGTCCAAAACCAAATTCTTTATTTTTCTTCCTAAATTCTTCTCTCTCTCTCTCTCTCTCTCTCTCTCTCTCTCTCTCTCTCTCTCTCTCTCCTCTATTATAAGGGCACCACCATTGTCCTAGTCATCCAGGTTCTCAACTTAGATGTCCTCTTCAAACTCCTCACTATCTCTCAATCTGGAGATATCAAATCTGTTGCCAAGACCTATCAATTTTACCTTCATAACTTCTCTCATACTAAACTTCTTCTCCCCTCTGATACCAACACTACTTTGGGGCAGACCTTTATAACCTGGACTATTGTGATAGTCTGTTGGTTGGTATTTCTGCTCATTCCAGTTTATCCTTTGTTCAGTTGTCAAAAGGATCTTGTGTAATTGCATATATCTGATCATTCTCCAGTGAAGTCCAGTAGCTCCCTATTAGCTTCAGGATGAAATATAAAATCCTCCATCATTCAAAGCCTTATGCTCTTCCCCTCCCTTTCCAGTTTTCTTATACCTTATATCTCTTGGGTAGCTAGGTGGTGCAGTGGATAGAGCACCAGCCCTGGAGTCAGGAGTACCTGGGTTCAAATCCAGCCTCAGACACTTATTACCTAGCTGTGTGACCTTGAGCGAATTAACCCCATTTGCTTTGCAAAAACCTAAAAAAAAATACTTTATATCTCTCCATGTCCTCTGTGATCCAACGATACTGGTTTCCTTCCTGTTTTTCTTCAAGACAATCCATCTCTGACTCTGGGCATTTTCTCTGGCTGTACCCCATGCCTAGAATGTCATCTCAGTTTCCACACCCTGGCTTCATTCAAGGCTCAGATAAAATCATAATTTCCATAAGTACCTTTTCTTGATTCTTATTAACTCTAGTGCCTTGCCTATGCTGACTATTTCTAATTTATCATGTATATATATATATGTATATGTATATACATATATATATATATATATATATATATATATATAGTTCTTTGCATTTCATCTTGTCCTTCAGATTGTAAGCTCTGTGAGAGCAAGGACTCCCTTTTCAGCTTCTCTTCATTAATTTCCTGGAATATAGTAGATGCTGAAAAAATATTTCCTGACTAATTTCATCCTTAAACTCTTTGGGGATGATCTGGCTTAGAGCACAAACTAAGCTTTCTATGAATTTTCATTTCCTCCTTCTGCTTTCTACTTTTCAATGAGATACTAATATTTTTTTCATTCTTCTCCATAAGATTTCACAAGTGTATGTCCTCTTCAAGTGTTACCATTGACTGCTATATCTCTTCATTTGACAAGGAGATTATTAGATGTTTGTTGGCTAAGGCAGTTCCTGCTCTCTTCTGGACTCCTGATTGTTGTGATTTATACTAGTAAACTTCTTGAGGAAATGTTAGTATTTTGTGTCAATGCATCTTTGTGTAGTCACTTGCAATTGAGGGCACTACTAGATGATTTTTAAAAATCTGTCAAGGACAGCAAGGTGGCATACTGGATAGAGCACTGTCCCTGGAATCAGGAGGACCTGATTTCAAATCCTGCCCCAGACACTTAATAATTTCTAGCTGTGTGACCTTGGGCAAATCACTTAACCCCATTGCCTTGCAAAAAAAAAATCAGATTAAAATTACTTCAACTGTATACCATTTCTTCTCATTTTTATTTTCTTCTAATTTGATATTTTTATCTTGATTCTAATAATGAGTGCACACAGCTGATTCAGAAATGATTCCTACAAAAGCAACTAGTCTTTCCTGCTAAAATGTAATCAATTTCAATTTTTGTGATATTATTCAGTGCTATCAATATCTAGTATCTACAGACTCCTTAAAGAAGTAATTATGAGACTTCTATACAATAAATACTATCATGACAAGGGAACATTTATCCTTCTTTACTTGTTTCTCCATGGAGAATCTATGAGCCATGATTCCATTTATCTTAAACTTCTCTTTTTTCTGGTTTAATTAATAGTGTTGAAGAAAAGATCAGAATTAACATTTTAATTCCTGAAGTCCAGCCATTATTCACTGAATTAGTGTGTCATTTTTATTTGGAGCATATGGAGTGTTCAAAGGACTAGTACCTTTGGTATGAGAAGCTTGCCAAGTGCTTTTCAGGGCTGCTCATCCATTTTGGGTGTCTACCTGATTCACCCAAATCTCATCTGAGACTCCAAGAAGCACAACTACATCCTCATAAACATCTCAGCAGTCAGACTAAATCAAACGGCAGGTAACCTGTCAATGAACTAGGGGGGATGTCTATCCCAAACATAGGAAGACTTATCCTAGAGGAATGAGCAGATAAGAATAATTTTGTTCCAATGGCCATGATGGTGGTTAAAGTGGAGCTTGAGAGATTGATCAGACATAGAAGACACCAAGATCATCCACTGTATCCTGGGTCATCACCAGTTGTCATGCCTTTTGTCTTGCCACTGGACTTTGATGAATCAGGAAGTAAGAATGAGGCCAATTTTGTACAACTCTGCCTCATTGAAATTCAATTTGCATACAAGTCAAAACATCAATGATGTTACTGGTCCTCTTTGAAAACAAAGGACAAACAAAAATATCTAACATTTATGATACAATATAAATATTTAGAAAAAGTCTAAAAATGGATTTTTATTTTTAGGTTTTTGCAAGGCAATGCCCAGGGCCACACAGCTAGGTAATTATTAAGTTTCTGAGGCAGGATTTGAATTCAGGTACTCCTGACTCCAGGGCCGGTGCTCTATCCACTGTGCCACCTAACCGCCCCTAAAGATGGATTTGTAAAAGTTTAATACCATGCCTCTCTCAATGTACTTCTCTTCAAACTCTGATATGTTGACTAGCCTATTCCATAGTTAGCATACTCCCACAATCTTATACTCATTGCATCCCAGTGATCCTAAATTCTGGTGGTCAATGAAAAAAATCTCATTCTGAATCCTCATCTCATTGTTTTCTCAGGTCTATTCATATTTTTTTTAAATTTACTTTAGACAATGGAGTTAAGTTACTTGCCCAAGATCAAATAGTTAAACAATTATTACCATATTTCCCCATGTATAAGACTTCCCCACCTTAATTTTGGGATCTGAAATTTGAAAAAATAAATAATATAAAGTTACTAAACTCAAGTATCATTCATCATAAAATTCATACAACTCCTTATCCCTGTCAAAACTCCCATTCATTACCTTGTCCTCATCTGTGTTTGATGACAAATCCCTGTCTCAGGAGAGGCTCTGCCTGCTCTCCTACCTGTGCTCTGGTCTGTGGTTGACCTCAAGCACTCCCTGGGCAAGTCTTTTGCGTGGATGCATGCTTTAGTCCCTTCTGTTTCATGAACCTGAAGCACCAATTATGTCCTTCTTTAAAATCAGTATCTTCTTTTTCATCAGCAATTCTTCTGGCCTCCTGCTGAACCATCTTTGGGGACACGGAATTCCAATTGTCTCTTTGCTCTTCAATTCATCTCTTCAATTCCTTCTCTAACTCAAGCCATTTAGCTGATTTGCACCTCATGGCCTTCTTCTACCCCAGCATTTGTTTTCTCAGTTGGAGGAGGATCAAACTGATGTTCAGTAGCAAGATCTCCATTCACTTTTGCAGACTGAACTTGAATTCAGCACTGGATGAAAATCTTTTTCTGAGTCATTTCTAGGACTTGGCAAAATGTAACCTAATATACCAGTAACAAATGTGAAACAATGAGTGCAAAGATAGCAAGTACAAAAAAGCTGGAAATGCAAGTTAAAAAAAAAAAACTTTATAATCACTGTATAAGATACTCCAAGTTTTTAGATCCCAAATTTTTCAAAGAAGGGTGTGTCATATATGGGAAAATGTGGTGTCTGAGGTCACATTTGGACTCAGGTCCTCCAGACTCCAGTGATGGTGCTCTATTTGCTGTGCCACCTATCTGCCCCTCAGGGCTATTCATATTAATCCTACACCACCAATGTCCCACTCAAGATCGACCTACTTATTCCATTATGCCCTCTGAAATTTCTGTCCCCTTAAGTAACAAGCTTCTTTCCTTTAAATTTGTTTTTCTTTCTCATTCCTTCCATTTTTCTCATTAGATATGACTCCCTTCCAATGACATCACATCCTTTACCTCCCTTTCCAGTACAGCTCTAAACCTCTTCTTTCATACCTCCTGAATCACTGGTTATGGTAGAAGAGTCAGAGTATTTTTAACTTCTATTACCACTTCCTCAGTCATTTTCACTAAGCAACCCTCTCTTTCTCTGATGTTCAGGCTATGCAAATTTATTTTCTAATCAAGATCTGATTGATTGATTTCTATCTCCCACTCACTTCAGAATGATCTCCTTCCTTCCTAGTTAGTCCCATCTCTTTCCTTTCCTAGTATCCTGCCCTCATACTGGGGGCTTCAATATATATATATATATTCAATATATATATATATATATATATATATATATATAGGTACATACATATATATACTGATACTTTTCAAATACCCTAAATTCCTAATTTCTCAATCTATTAAATTCTCTTTACCTGCTCATTACCTGCTCCTCTCTTCAATCCAGTTTCAGATAAAGAAACATTTCAACCCCATGCCCTCCAGACTTCTCCAGCAAAATGTCCTAACATCCCCACTCTCACTCATCTTCATAGTTTTCCAGTCTGAGTTCTTTCCCTACTGTCTATCTCCATCCTTAAAAAAAAAAAACACATACACAAAAAACCCTTTCTTGATGCAACTATCACCTCTAGTTGTCATCTTCTATCTCTACTCCCTTTCTCAGTTAAACTCCTCAAGGAAATCAGCTTCAATAAGTGCCTCCACTTCTTTTCTCACTTGTTTCCAAACCCACTGCAATCAACTGCCAATCTCATCCTTCAACTTTACTTTTCTAAAGTTACCAATGACCTCTTGATTATCACATATAATGGATTTTACAGTTACTAACTCTCTTCTCCTAGATACTCTCTCCTTTCTGGGTTTTTGTTACATTGATCTCCTGGTTTTCTTCCTATCTGTTCAATAACTATTTTCAGTCTCCTTTTCTAGATCTTCCTCCAGAAGACTCTCTAATCTAGGATGATTCCCCAACACTGTCCTGGGCCTCTTCTTTTTCACTCCATACTATCTCATTTGTTGATCTCATCAACTCCCATGGGTTGAATTATCATTTCTCTGTATATGATTCTCAAATAAATTTATCTAGGCCTAACCTTTCTACAGACCTCCAATCTTGCATTACTAATTACCTGAGACATCTTGAACTGGATGTTCTGTAAACATCTCACTCAACAGAGCTAAAGCATAATTCATATCTTTTTCTCCAAATCCCTGCCCCCCTCCCATTTCCACCTCCCCTATTACTGTAGGGCACCATCATCTTCCTACTAACCTAGGCTTGAACTCTCAGTGTCATCCTCTATCCCTCATTCTAATTAGATATTGTGAAGGTAAAAATGGTAAGATATATAAATAAATTGTGTGTGCATGATATATTTTTATATATACATTATACAACACAACTAAGATACACATATGCACACACCACAAATATAGCTTAGTTCAGATGCTAAATCACTTCAAACCTGTACTATTACAAAGATTTCTAATTGGTCTTCTGGTATTAAATCTTTTCCCACTCTAACCAAACCAAACAACATTCAGCTGCAAAGGAGATTTTTCTAAAGCACCAGTGTGACCATGTCACCTCCTTCTCAATTAATATCAGTGACTTCCTATTATTTCCAGAGGCAAAGATGAAGTCTTCTTTTTAGGAATTTAAAGCTCTTTATAACATGACTCCCCTCCCATCTTTCCACCTTTCTTGTACCTTATTGTCCTCTATGACCCAGGATTTCTGACCTACCTAAGATTCTAAGTACAAGACATTCCATCTCCCATTCCCATCCCTTTTCACTGACAGTTCACCATGCCTTGAATACTCTCCATAATTATTGACTGATACCAATTGATCAGAGTGGTATAGTAAGAACAGTTAGTACAAAACATTCCCCTAAACATCACCCCTGTGATACACTCCCAGAATACAGAGTCCAGTGGAAAGTGGTATCAAGTTTAAAGCACATATGACAAAGAGAAAACTGTTTGATAAAAATGTTTTAGATAGAATTTTTTTTCCCTTTTCGTGGGAAACTCAAGAAGCATCCTGGGGACCTGATATGTTTTCTGGTACCTTTTCTGGTAGGTTTCCTATAGTTTTGAAACTGCATTTTCTCAGTATGTCTAATTTGTCCTTTGTTTCCTCTGGAGAGAGTTTATTCCTAGGATTAGTTCATCACTGGGAAATCCAAAATATTTTGACACTGAGAAGTTCACAAAGGTCATTCCCTGGTCAAGGATTGAAGGGGAAGGGATGCAGACCAACACCAAAATTGAAGCTTAGGTTCTCTTTATTCTCCATAATTCCTTCTGAGAAACCTGGCTAGAATGACTCCCAGGACCACACTGCCAGACTCCAGAATCCCCTGGGTTTCAAATTAGTTTCTTATTTTATATACAAAATCCACAATGTAGAGACAGGCCTCCTCAACCAATTCAAATATGCTTCTTTTTCAAAGTCATTATAATTTATCTGATGGTTTCAAGTACTTTCAAATGTATCAAGAATTTTTCACATTTAGTGTGACAGTTTAGACTGATTTACTGATTTTGTATTAGGTTTAGTTCACACCTAATTCACACCTCTGATTGATTGATTGATTGATTGTTCTTACCTGACAAAGGTATCAGGAAACAGCATCTCATCACTTACTTTAAGTGGGATAGATTGATGTCTCTGTACATCCTCACCTTTACACTAGGATTGTGTATTTAGATCTAGAAGGGACCTTAAAGATCATTTAGTCTGTCTTCTTCATTGTTTAAAAATGAGAAAACTTTTTCAGACTCAAAGACATTAAATGACTTCTTCAAGATCACACAAGTAAATGATAGTCAGTATTTGAACCCAGAAATTTAAACCTTAATTCCAAATCTAAGGGTCTTTCCACAGAATCATTATATATTTCTGATTTGATATATCAATCCCTATGCTCTTATATTTGTATATTCTAGTAAGGTGAAATTTTGGAGAATAAAATTAAGTTGGAGGGATCAGGAAAGGCTTCATGTAGATTTGGTGTTGGAACTTCACATATATCAGATAGGCTGAGGTGACAAAAAGGAAAAGTGAGAAATGTTGGAGGGGCTGTGAGAAAATAGATACACTAATGTATTGTTGATAAAGTGGTGAACTAACTCAACCATTCTGGAAAACAATAACCCATTTACCTATCAATACTGATAATATGTAGGTCTATATTCCAAATAAATTTTTTTAAAAAGAGAGGAAAAGGATATATATGCACAGAAATATTTATAGCAACTCTGTAGTGATAAAGAATTAGAAATTAAGAATAGCTGACCAAGTTATGGTATATAAACTTAATGGAATACTATTGTGCTATAGAAAATGATGAAGAGGTTTGGTTTCAGAAAAACCTGGGAAAATTCATATGAATTGTTGCAAGGTGAAGTGAGCAGACCCAAGAAAACAATTTATACAATTATAGCAATATTATAAAAATAGCACCTTGGAAAGACAATAACTAATGAACCCAAAGACCAACCACAATTACAAAGAACTTATGATGAAACATCCTTATCCACCTCCAGAAAGAAATATAACAGATTCAGATTATAGATGGGGATAGTGGGTGGGGAGGACATGGCTAATGCAGGAATTTTTTTCTGCATGACTATACATATCTGTAACGAATTTTTTTTTCTTGCCTTCTGGGTTGGGGAGAAGGGGGCAAACATAGAGAGAATTCAGAACTGAAAATAAAATAAAATTTTAAAAATAAATTAAAGATAAGTAGAAATTTCACTAATCAAAAAAGAAAGGAAAATATTCCAAGCATAGGGTACCTTATACTTATATTTTATATTGATTCAAAGTGATTATACTTTTTACTTTAAGTGATTTAAAGTTTGCAGAACATCTTACATACATTATCATTTCATTACCTGAACAAACCCTGAAATGGTGCCGTTATTAACCTACTTTTTAATAGATGAGGGAAAAGAGGTTTAGAGGGATTGACTGACTTGATCGAGGTTACACAACTACTAAATAGCTGAAGCAGTATTTAAATTCAGGTTTTCTTTTCTCCAATTTTGACATTCTATCCAATGTGACAGCTAGGTGGCATGGTAAATAGAGTACTGGGCCTGGAATCAGGAAGACCTGAATTCAAATTTGACTTCAGATACTTGAAAGAAAAGGAGAAAGGAAAGAGGAAAGTAGAAGGCAAAGAAAGGAAAGGAGAAGGAGAGCAGGAAAAAAAGAAAGGAGAAGGAGAAGGAAAGGAAAGGAAAGGAAAGGAAAGGAAAAGAAAGAAGAAAGGAAAGAAAAAAGAAAAGAAAGGAGGAAGAAGGGAAGGAGAGAGGAAGGAAGAGAAGATTTATTAAGTACTTACTATTTGCTTAAGCATTGTGGACTGTGAGAGGGAAAATGCTTACCCAGCTAATAGCAGAGCAAAGAAGGAAAAGGTCTAAACCAGACAGGTCAAGAAACCAGTTGCACTATTTAAAACTCAGTAGAAATATTGAGGGGGGTTGTATAAGAGCATAAAATCCTGACTATGAGACCTAGCTCTGCTATTAATTCTGTGAGAATATGAAAAAGTCACTTAAAATGATTATAGAATTTATAGCTGGAAGGAAACTTCTTGTTGCTCAGTCATTTCAGTTGTATCTATTCTTCAGTTTTGTTGGCAAAGATATTGGAGTGGCTTGTCTTTTGTTTCTCCAACTCATTTTACAAATGAGGAAACTGAGGCAAACTGGGTTAAATGACTTGCCCTGGGTCACTCAGCTACTAGGTGTCTAAGGCTGTATTTGAACTCAGGAAGATAGTCTTCCTGACTTCAAGTCTGGCACTTTAACTACTAAACTGTCCAAAGGTGTACAGAATGCAAAAAATCCCCCAGTTTTCTTCCAAATTCAACTCAAATATTTCTGCTTAAGGTCTTTTCAGATATCCTCTACCTTTATTATCTCACTCACTTACTTCCTCACCCCCAAATAACCTTATTTTAATTTGTATATACTTATATATGTTGCTTCCCCCCCCCCCCAGTAAAGTATAAATTTCTTGAGGGAACAGCCTATTTCATTTGTGTCTTATATCTTCAATGCCTAATATAGAATATACAGTATATAAGTCTATCAACCAATCAGCAAACCCTAATTAAGAGCTAAATGCCAGACACTGTATAAACTCTGGTGATACAGAAAAAGACAAAACCAGTCTAGTGTTGACTGATTGATTGATCTGTAAAATGGGACTAATAAGAGAGCTAATGTATATAAAGCCCTTTGCAACTTTTAAAGTGCTATATAAATGCCAGTTATTTTTGTTTTTAATACCTGCACAAACTACTTCACACCATTTCAAAATAGGATAGTAAATGTAAAGTGCTGTGTAAAGTAATATAAATTTAGCTATTTCATTACTACTGGTAATAATATTTGTTGGCTACCTCTGTATTGACACCCTGTACCAATAAAATCACAGATCCAGTTTTTTTTAAAAATAGAATATTCTAGCTGTAAGAGAATAAGAATACTGAGAGAATGAAGTATAGGATAAGCAAGAGTATTTTAAAAAATTTAAATGTGTCTGTTTAAATATAAGGCAGATCAATTTTGATAAGGAGGGAGAAGAGCACCAGTCTTAGTGACCAAAGATCAAGCCAAGATCAACTGCCACAAGATATTTGGGCACTGTTCACTGAAAGGAGATGAGAAAGTAGAGGTGAAAGGAAGGTTAAAGAAAAACAGGTACAGTTCATTCAACATTGGAAACAATGTTGAATGAACTGTACCTGCTTTCCAGGAGCTTATCATATAATTAAAAAGTGTGAATATAGGTGTTACAGTGGATAAAGTATTGCAGTATGTGACCTTGGTCATGTCTCTGTACCTCTGTTGACATCAATTTTTCCTCATTTATAAAACAAGGTTAAATAATAGCATCTATCTGACAGGTTTATTTTGAGGATAAAATGATATAACATTTATAAAACACTATATAAATGCTACCTATCATTATTATTAGGCCAAGAATAAAATAAATGATGTTACCATTAGAGAGCCAGCCTGGCATCCTACAAGCAGTACTGGACTCAAAGTCAGAAAGTCTAATTTCTTGTCATGTCTATACCCCCAACTTGGACAAATCATTTCCATTCTTTGAACCTCAATTTTCTCATCTGTGGAATCTAAGAGCTGAACTAGATGACCTTTAAGATGATCTCTTAGGGTGGCTAGGTGGCACAGTGGATAGAGCACTGGCCCTGGAGTTAGGAGGACCTGAGTTCAAGTCCAGCCTCAGATACTTAATAATTACCTAGCTGTGTGGCCTTGGGCAAGCCACTTAACCCCATTAGCAAAAACTAAAAAAAAAAAAATGATCTCTTCCTGACATTCTATGATCTTAAGGAGCAGGATCCTCAGTAACAAATTAGACAATAAAATAAACCTATTAATTCTCCCAGGACATTAGAAGAACCTGTAAGAAAAATGTAGCAAAACAGGAAAATTATATAAGTAAATTTTCATCATTAGTTTTTTTTATGTCACCCACACTTCCCAAGATGGCCTTCTGTTCTCCCCCTCTCAGAGACTAATCTTTTAAATCAAAGAAGAAAAAGGAAGGAAAAAATACTAGCCAACACATCAACAAAGTTAGAAAATATATTTCAAGGAGATGCTATGGTCATCCAAATAACTTTGCAATTTCCCAGGACAATCCAGTCTGCCTTATTTTTGTTCAGTTCTTGACCCAGCTCATCCTCTGCAGTATCTGTGAGAGCCTCTACTTGAACCTATAAATATTGTTGTCAAGTTTTCATTGATTCTTTACTGTGTTTGTGTGAAGTTCCCCAACAGGGTCACCCTGAGATATGTCTCCCTTGGCCCTCATTCAGTCTTCCATGAAAGCCAATGCAGTGACATTATGATGACCTATTTTCTGAGCCAAACATTAGAAAATACAGTCTAACAAAAGACATTCCTTTTGCAAAGTCTTGTTAAAAGCATAATTTATTTTCATAATATAGCAAAAAAGAAAAGAAAAGCATTGGATTGGAAGGATTTCAAATAGTTTCAAATTTAATCTTACTACTTCCTACCTTTAAGAAATCATGGCATGGTGAAAAGAGTGATGGACTTGGGATCTAGCTATGTAACCCTAAAAGTCACAACCTCTGTCTCCCTCAGCTGTTCATCTGTAGAGTGAGGGAATTTGATAGATGGTTTCTAAGACTTCTAAATCTCTGATCCTATAAGATTTGTGTGATAATAGGCATACAGGGTCCCTAAATTTTTCCTGTCTCCAAACTCATGGACTTGGATTAAATAATCACTTTAAACCCTAACTTTTGATCATGGTTAGAGAAGCTTCATCATCCTTTCTGGCAACATAAGAAAGATGAAACTTTTACTTTATTCAAGGGTAAATATTCTGACATTCTGCCTTGGTGAGGGGATCTTGAGCTATGATTTTGGAGTTTTGGAAAGATATAGTTGTTTTATTGATTGCTCAGAGAACAAAATTCATAGACTTTTCTCTGAAAATATGGGGTTGCATATCATGCTATATTTTAACAAATCTATTTTTGCACTATAATTCCTACTCCAAGTTTCCTAAAGGACAAATAACCCCTGGATTTCATTTAAGGTTTCCATTATTCTCTTTTGAAAGGAGTAAACCAGCTTTTATTTGAACAGCTTTGGCGATTCCAAAGGAAAAATTGGGCATTATAGGAAACACAAAAGATTCGCTTTCCATGCATTAGCTTTTCAATTCCTTTCTTAATGTGGAGTTGGACAGGATACCATAGACAAGAAAATAAGATCATTCTGTGTCTATAGCAGGATGTCAATATTGACAGAAATAAATGGAATTTCACAATAGATCCTTGCAAAGATAAAGCTTGTGGCATTCAAGTCCAGCTAAATTTTACATCATTCCCTGTGCTTGGCCAGAACTGTCCCTGCTCCAAACTGTGTTTTGTTTTCTAAGGTCAACATGAAACATGGAACAGAAAAGAAATATAAGGACTTGGTTTTCTAAAAATCTCATCCCCAAAGCAGGGGAATGGATTAGTGATTTAAGTCACAGTAGGTAGCTGACTGCCCTTCATCTTGGATACTGAGGCTACTGAATCAATCAACAGGCATCAGGATGTAAGGTTTGATTCTTGCAACTCTTAGATCTGTGGGCAGCTGCATACCAAAAACTATGGCCTGGAACTGGGCTTTCATTTTATGAAAGAGGAGTGAAGAAAAGAGGTATGAAGAGAGTAGAAATTGTTTTCATCTAGTATGATAGGATCAAAGATCTGGAAAGGGTCCTTAGGGGCCATGTTGGCTAGTCCTTACAGATAAAAGAAAATGAGTGCTGGGAGAGTTAAGTGACTTATTGTGATTTAAACGATGATAATAGCTGATATCTTTTGAGTTAGTTCTTTTCCCACTGTGTTTTTAGATGTCATATAATCTAGACCTCTTATTTACAAAAAAAGACAACCATGACTCAATGAGGGGAAAAGATTTATCTAGATCACCATGGACATAATGGTAATAGGATCAGGATTTGAACCTAGAACCTCTGACTCAGTGTTATAATTTCCTCCCTTCCCCACTGTTTCAGTTTTTAGAAACTATGTTAACATATCTGATCTTGTATTCTGAATCAACCTATTATATAACCACTCCCTCCTTCCCCCACCAGAAGTATATCATCATTTTTCAATGTTCCCCAACACCATCAGTTGTATGGCCCTAAACACAATGGGGCATATTTGTGGAAATTTCCTATTTTAAGGTCTAATCTCCCAAGTCCCTCTAAAAGATCCCTGCCTCTCTGGTAATGGATATTTTTGTCCAATTATGGTTGGGACTTTGTTTATCTAGAATTCTTACATAGATGATGCCCCCAAGCAATATTTTGCAAAGGGAAATCCCATTAGTTTACTTTACCAGAAATCCTCAAAACATACACTTTTCAGATACTTAAAACTACATGGGAAATATCTATATTTATGCTTTGACTCCTGAAAACATATAAAAGTCAATCTCTGGCACAAATTCTCACCAAGTATTTCTCACAAAACCAGTGAATATAACTCTACAGTGAATATATTCTACAACCTACTTTGATGAGTTCTGCATAAGAAAATATATTCCAGAAGCTTACTGACCAAGACATTTTTAGAGATAAGGCTGACCTTCTATTCACCAAAATATGTGTATATATATATATATATATATATACAGACACATATGTGCTAGGCAGCAGCCTCCCTGTCATTCACCTAGGGTTTCAGATATATGAATATGGGAAGAAAGATTGGTATAGAGTACTGGGCAATAATCCTACTTTTCTCTCACCAATTTTTAATCAGTTACATAGCTACATATATACAGATGGGTGACAAAAATATAAATATATGATAGGTTCATTTCAGGGATATTTGATTTAGACTTTTAAATCTGATAGCCTCTCTTCTTATTTCAATTGTATTGACTTTCATGCAAACAAATCATTGTAATTTTATTTAATCAGAATTATCCATTTCATCTTTTATCCCTTTTTGGTTGAAAATTTTCCCCTAATCCAGAGTTATAAATGAAAACTCTTTCCACTAATTTGATAAAGATCAGCATGTCTAATATAATTTTCTTCCTCCCACATATGACATGAGGAGACTCACCTAAAAAAAAAAAAGAGAGAAATCTACATCCCCTCTCAAGAGACCTGATTAATCTCAGTTTCCCCTGACCAACCTTTCTGGTCATCTAGGGGTATTAAAAGGCTCAACCACATAAAGTCAGGGCCACTCAAACTAGGTGGAAAACTAATGCCACTTCATGATCTACTGACAGATACATTCCAGTTAGAGAAAAAGTAGGGGGGAATCACATCCAGAGAAGTTAAGTGGCACTATATTCTTGTGCATTTTCTTACTACAATAGGGCAAAATATATCTGCTTTATTAAATGTTCCAGGACTTATAAGTGCTCCATTTAATCAGAACAAGGAATTTGGGGTCTAGAATAGGAGACTCACCTACAATAACCTCTATTTTTTAAAATTATATGACCTTTTCCATTTTGGTCGTCTATCAATTTAGAAACTTACTGTGGAATAGAGTATGGCACTATGCTAAAACTAATTCCTGCCAAACTGCTCGCGGCTCTTATCAACTAGAGAGTCCTTCTCCTGATAGTTTATGGTCTTGGATTTATCAAACATTGGGTTGTTCTGTTTGATTCTTTCTGGATCTTGCTTATCTGGTGTGTTCCTCAATCTATTCTCTAATTTTTTATCCAATACCAAAAAGTTTTGATAACTTCAGTGCAGTCTATTGAATGGAGTGCCAGAATGGTTCTATGAAGTGATGGGTAAAATTCCTACATGTGCTTTTGTACTACCATCTAAAACATTGCATAGAAAGATAGGAACTGAGGAATTAAGGCATAAGTGCCTCTCTTCTTTGACCTACACCCTTTAAAAGTGTATTTCCTGAAAACTAGATAACAGCCACTAGGGTCTAAAATCATAGAGTGAAGTCCTAAGGAGATGTTGATGTATGATGATGGCAGAGGGAGACAGTATCTAGAAGTGATAATGGGAAGCACTGAGTAAGTTGACACCCCTTCCAGGACCAGTGGATAAATTGCATGAGAGAAATGAAGACTGATATTGGAAAGTACATCCAAGAGCAAAAAATCAAGTATTGCTTTGTACAAGAAAATAATTCAAAGATACATTGGAAAGTAGAATAGGAGTGGGCAGAGTCAAGATGTCAGATTAGAGGCACAAATAGCTGAATTTTGCCAATAGTCCCCTCCAAATAACTTTAAAATAATGCCTCAAATCAAATTTTGGATCAGCCGAGTAAACAAAAGGCCAGGGAAAGACACCTTTCCAGTCTAAGACAAATTTGGCAGGAGAGATCTATGGCATCAGAGCCCACATGGTGACAGTACCAAGGGTAGGCCCTGAAAGTGGCAGCTATAGCAACTGGAGCAACAGCAACTTTCATGGCTCTCAACCCAGAAATTGTAAAGGGACTGGACAACTGATCAGAAAGAGATTACAAGGGGACCCTTTTCTAGTAATGGGTGCAACTGGTACTGATTAGCAGCTATATTGCCCATACACAATTCCAGGTAGCAGTTCCCAGGTGAAGAGGCATACTTGTGGTCAGTCAGGAGTCCTGGTCACAATACTAAGGTCAAGAGAAGCCCTAGAGCTTATTACAGATAAGCAAGGTCCCTTCCTGAATAGACTAAAATGTAGACCAGGAGAGCAGTGACCACACATCTCTCAGATATACTGCCTTGGAAGCACTGAAAACTTGCAGATCATCAGAACTAGGTCTGAAAAACAGCAGTATGAAAAAGCCTAAAGCTTAGAACAGGTTCTCCCCACCTCCAGGTGAGCAAATCTCAATATTAACAAATATTTCAAAGATAAGAAATATGTTGAAAAAATAAAAACAAAAAACAAAAAAGAACTCAATAAGAAAAAGCTACTCTGGTGGCAGGAAAGACCAAGAATTGTTTTCAAAAGAAGACAATGATGTGAAAATAGTTACCAAAAAAAAAAGCTTCAAAGAAAAATGCTTACTTGATCAAAACCCAACAAGAGGGGCGGCTAGGTGGCACACTGGATAAAGCACCAGCCCTGAAGTCAGGAGTACCTGGGTTCAAATGCAGTCTCAGACACTTAATAATTACCTAGCTGTGTGGCCTTGGGCAAGCCACTTAACCCCATTTGCCTTGCAAAAACCTAAAAAAAAAAAAACACAAGAATTCCTAGAAGAGTTAAAGAAAGAGATGAGCAGCAAAAAAAGAAAAAATTGGCTGTGCATAGGATATGAAAGTATAGATGAATTGCAATCCACACCTGTGAATGAAATACCCATCCGTGAGTTCATAAAACCGCTTATGTATGTTTGTATATTTTTTTTGTGCTTTATACAAATATGTCCATCAGTTCTTTAATATAAATATTCCCATGGATTAAAAGTAAAAGAAGGAAATAATTTATTAGTGTTCAGTGGTCTCTTTTTAGATTTGTAAAAATTCAGGTAAGTAGAATCATAGATTTGCAGCTAGGAGAGATCTTGGAAGACATTTAGTCCAACCTTCTCTTTTTTTTTTCATTTGTTTAATGAGTGAGGAAACCAAAGACCAGAGAAGTTAAGTGATTTTCCCAAAGTCACATTATGTTGAATTTCTGCTATTCTATTGAAAAACCTATTTTGAGGGACAGCTAGGTGGTGCAGTGGCTAGAGCACTGGCCCTGGAGTCAGGAGTACCTGAGTTCAAATCTGACCTCTGACACTTAATAATTACCTACCTGTGTGGCCTTGGGCAAGCCACTTAACCCCATTGCCTTGCAAAAACTAAAACAAAAAACAACCAAACCCCCCCCATTTTGAAAATATGCGTGTGCATATATACATGTATGTATATATGTATAAATATACATATACTAATATAATAATGTGTATATATCTTATGTATATACACAAAGCAGAAAAAGATATATTCCATTCCTTAGAGATATAAAGATAGTTTTATATATAAATATAGATATATATAGATATAGATATGTGTGTGTGTGTGTGTGTGTGTGTGTGTGTGTGTGTGTGTATCTTCAATGATGTAGGATATATCTTATTCAGTTTTATATGATATGGGAGAAAAAGACTTGAATCTGAAACCAAAGGACCTGGGCTCTAAATCCAGATTCTACCATTAAATAACTATGTGACCATGAGTAAATCACTTAGCTTCTATACACACACACACACACACACACACACACACACACACACACACACACATATTATATTATATATATGTATGTATATTTATATACATATATATGCCTTAATTTTAAGTATAAAATAAGAATGAAAATCCCTCTCCCCTCCCCCCAACCCCCAGGTTGTTTTAGGGATCAGGTTAAATAATAGATGTGATGTGAGTAATATCCTATTTCATTCAGGTTAGGTCATTTTAACTTCAAAAGCATTGAAATTGTCCTTGAGATTTAAATGATTGAGGGGACTAAGGCTCAGACTTTTGACATAGCTTCCTTGTCACCTGAGTATTAAAAGTCATTAGCAACTCCAGTTCAGCACTGATACTTGACCAGCAGACCATCACAGGTAATACAAAGATAGAGAGGCTAGACTCAACTGAATAAGGTATACTCAGCTGACTATTCTTGTTTCATATCCCTACCGTTTTCATAAATTCTCTTTTTCTTAACTGTCAGTTTTTTATGAGTGTTTCATTTCATTTCAATATCAAACCCACAGAGTCTAAGCTTTAGAGGTATCAGACTAGCTTCAATCTTTGCCTGCAACCAACATGAACTTAGTTTGTGCTATTTGAGTGATAAGACTTATACACACTTCTCAACATCTTGACACCAATCCCTCAATAATCATTTAACAGTGGTCAAATTAGTGCTTATACAGGAACCGTATTAGGTACTAGAAATACAGGGATAAAAATGAAAACGTTCCTGCCCTCTAAAAGTTTAAATTTTCTAAAGGAACACAACATATATATTTCACTCCTGATGCTTCATACTCTTCCCCCCTAAACAACCAGCTTTTTTACCTTAGAAGATGTCTCTCCCCCATACCCTTCTTCTCTGATCAAAAGGTTTCTTTTTAGACTCTCACTTTTTTTTTAAGGTTTTTGCAAGGCAAATGGGGTTAAGTGGCTTGTCCAAGGCCACACAGCTAGGCAATTATTAAGTGTCTGAGACCGGGTTTGAACCCAGGTACTCCTGACTCCAGGAAGGGTGCTTTATCTACTGCACCACCTAGATGCCCCTAGACTCTCTCTTTAAGGAAATTCTCAAGCCAGCCATACTGACTCTTCCAGCCCTTTCTTGATTCTGGGGACTTCAACCTGCATACCTCACACCTTTTTTTAGCTCTCTGTGGTTGTCTTCTCCCTTTAGAAGGTAAGCTCCTAGAGGGTAGGAATTGTCTTTCTGTTTGTCTTTGTATTCTAAGTGCTTGGCATTGTATTAAACATACAGTAAGTGATTAATAAATGTTTTATCTAAGAAAAAATGAGGTTGAGACACTTCACACTGCCCTATCTTTACCTCCTTACCTGGCTGGAGTTGAGAATTTATCATTTAGTTCTCTCCCATTTCTCCCCTTTCCTTCCTCTCTTTTTGAGGCTGGGGAGAGGTAAGCCTTAGGAAGGGAGCCACAATGAGTGATCATAACCAAAATTAGTAAAAGATAAGCTTGTGATTTCAGGAGGCATATAGAAAAATCCTAGGTTCACATTCCATTCCTTCCCTTGGAAGCTAAACTATGAAACATATAGGATAAAGTAACTCATAAAATAAGCCCCTTTGGTGGTCTCCTTGATCACTTAAACATGAGTGAGATCCTAGCTTATATAGTCTGTGAAATATGAAACCTTTTCAGAGAGGCCTTAGCAAACTTAAGTGACATTTACATTTTTAACGCCCTGTTACAATAATTAGTTTAAGTTGGGGAGGGGATCAGTATTCTGACCCCTAAAATCTACTCAATGCCATTCTCTTTAGATTTAGGGAGTTTATTTTTAGAGTTGAAGTTCTGAGTTCATTTACAACAGGTCTGAGAGAACAAGCAAGAAAATTCATACCACCTAGGCACAACTTGAGCTCTTTGCTGCTGACCTTTTCATTTATATGTCTTTTTAGTTGATCCTTGGACTCTTTGTAATTGAAGTAAAATTCAGTTTATTGGAAATATTTGCATAGTAGGGGTCTGGTGTGAGTGCAGACTCTATTAGTTTGCCCAGCTAATGAAACTTTTGCACACTGTGGATGCAAGGGAAATTGCTTATAGGAAAATCTGATAATATAGAAATGACTTGGAAAGACTATAGAGTTCTGTAATTGGTTCTAGTTGTCTAACCATGTGATTGGGAAGTCTTTTTCAATTGGTGGCATAGCCAGAATTGTTTCCATCTTCAGAAAAGGCTTAAATCAGTAATCTTTGGGAGTAATCTTCAACTCACAGAAGAATTTATCTAGCAGTAATGTCAACTCTGAGTGTGAACTTGGTAGAACCAATGCTATATAGGAACTGAAAGAAATTTTGAAGCTTTCCCAGAGATAGAGATAGTATAAAAGAAAGATATGCCTTAGATGTATTGAGGAAAATGTTTCTATGTTTGTTTTTGTTATATTTTTAAAGTAAATATCACTTTATTAAAAATTACCTTGATTAAATGGTCATATGGAAATGGGGGTGATAGGGATCTTGCTAAAAATTACTGGGAACATAGTAGGGGTTCCAAATGATTGCAGTAAAGAAAAGACTTTCCAATTAGACTAGTTACCATCTGGAACCCTGAAAGATCATCTAACAGGTCTGGACCAAGAGAGTGGGATAAAAGTAAACTTATTACATTTAGCTAATGAATAGACAGATGATGTGATATGATATTACATTGTGAAATTATATTACATTATATTATACCATGTCATATTATAAATATTTCTGGAGGGAAAGTTAAGGAAATATTTTTCTTGGGATTTTCTTCAACCTGGATCTTCCTCTCCACCATACTTGTACATGCAGGATAGATGAGGTATTCAGGGAGGACTACCATCTCTAGTGTGAGAGCTTGCCAAGTCCTTTTCAGGGCTACTTATCCACTTTGAGTCTACTTTATTTATCCAATTCTCCCCACCTCCCCATGGCTCCAAGCTGTACCATAATGCAACAAAATCATTTTGGTAGACAAGGCTAAACCAGGCTGAGGATTACCCACAAGCCTTAAACTTGATAGTGAATTAGGGGGATATTTATCCCAAGCATGTGAAGACTCCCCATACCCCCAGAAGAATGGACAGATCAGAATAATTTGTTTCAAAAGTCATGAAATGCTTAGAGCTTGGGTAGATCCCCCCAATACTCAATTTTCTAATCCAGAATTTCTTCCCTCCCTGCCACTCAAGCCCACCCCCATTCTGAGAGAGTTTGTCCTTTTATTTATTTATTTTTAAATTTTATTTTGTTTTTCCTCACATGTAAAAAACAAGTTTAATGTTCATTTTTAAAACTTTGAGTGCCAGGGGAAGCTAGGTGGTGCAGTGGATAGAGCACCAGCCTTGGAGTCAGGAGGACCTGAGTTCAAATCCAGTCTCAGACACACTTAATAATTGCCTACATGTGTGACCTTGGGCAAGTCACTTAACTCCATTGCCTTAATTTAAAAAAAAAACAACTTTGAGTTCCAAATTCTCTCCCTTATTCCTACCCCCCACTCCCCCTCATTGAGAAAGCAAGTTATTTGATATAGGTGAAAAATGTATAGTTATGTAAAACATTTCCATAATAGTCATGTTGTAAGAGTAAATGTATACCTCCTTGCCCCCCCCCAAAAGGAACCTCAGGAAAAATAAAGCTAAAAAAAAAGTATGTTTCAATCTGTATTCAGGCACAATCGACTCTATCTTTGAAGATGAATAGTATTCTTTTTCATAAGTCCATCATAGTTGTCTTGGATCACAGCATTGCTGAGATGCTTACTTAATAATTACCTAGCTGTGTGACCATGGGCAAGTCACTTAACTCAATTACCTTACAAAACCCAAAAAACAACAAGAAAAAGAGTATAATCAAAACAGCAGCAACAGAAAAGGTAGAAGAAGAAAAAAGTTTTCTATACTTTTTGAATGTATATTTTATTCCTTCTCTGAAGCAATTTTGATGAGAGTAAGGCTCACTAACTCTCTGTCTCTACTCCCCCTTCTCCCACTCTACTGCAAAAGATGTTTCTTGCCTCTTTTATATAAAATAATTGACCCTATTCTACTTCCCTCTTTCCCTTTCTTCCTCTCTCAACCCTTAACTCCATCTTTTTAATATAGTATCCCTTCATAGTCAACTCCCACCTGAGCCTTATCTATATATGCTCCTTCTAAATACCTTAATAAATGAGAAAGTTCATATGAATTATTAGTATCACCTCCCCATGGAGAAATACAAGCAGTTCAGCATCATTAAGTCCTTTATGATTTACCTTTCCTGACAACTTTTTATATTTCACTTGAGTATCATACTTGAAGATCAAATTTTCAGCTCAGTCTAGGTTGTTTCATCAGAAAAGTTTGAAAGTCCCCTATTTCATTGAATGTTTATCTTTTCCCCTGAAATGTTCAGTTTTTCTAGGTAGTTGATTCTTGGTTGTATTCAACTCTTTTGCATTCAAGAATATAATACTCCAAACTTTACAATTCTTTAATGTAGAAGCTGCTACATCTTGTGATATCCTCACTGTGGTTTCATGATTATTGACTTGTTTCTTTCTGGTTGCTTGCAATATTTTTCCTTGACTTGGAAATTCTGAAATTGGCTATAATATTCCTGGCAGTTTTCATTTTGGGATCTCTTTTAGGAGGTGATTGATGGATTCTTTCAATTTCTATTTTACCCTCTTCTAGAATATCAGGACAGTTTTCCTTGATAATTTCTTGAAAGATAATGTCTAGGATCTTTTTTTTGATCATGGCTTTTAATAGTCCAATTATTTTTAAATTCTCTCCCCTGGATCTATTTTCTTGGTCAGTTGCTTTTCCAAAGAGATATTTCACATTTTCTTCTAGTTTTTATTCTTTTAGTTTTATTTTTATTGGTTCTTGATTTCTCACAGTCAGCATACCTTTGCTTAATTCTGTATTTTAAGGAATTATTTTCTTCAGTGAGCTTTTGTATCTTCTATTCCATTTGACCAATTCTGCTTTTAAAGGCATTCTTCTCCTCATTTACTTTTTTGGACTTCCTTTACTATTTGGCCCAGTCTGGTTTTTAAGATGTTATTTTCTTTGATATTTTTTTTGTCTCTTTAACTAAGGTGCTTATTCAGCTTTCATGATTTTCCCACAACACTTGCATTTCTCTTCCCAAATTTTTCTCTATCTCCTTTACTTGATTTTCAAAATTCTTTTTTTGAGATGTTCCATGACATGAGATAAATTCATATTTTTCTGGGAGACTTTTGATGCAAAAGCTTTGACTTTTTTATCTTCTTCTAAATGAATATTTTCATCTGCCTTATCACCATAGTAACTGTTTATGGTCAGATTTATTTTCTTCTATTGTTTGCTCATTTCCCCAGCCTATGACTTGATTTTTAAGTCTGTTAAGGTAGGGTCTTGCTCCCAGGATAAAGGGTTCATTGTCCCAAGCTTTTGAAGTTTTTTCAGCTGTTTTTTTTTTAGTTTTTTTACAAGGCAATGGGGTCAAGTGACTTGCCCAAGGTCACACAGCTAAATAATTATAATGTATCTCAGACAGGATTTGAACTCATGTCCTCCTGACTCCAGGACCAGTGCTCTATCCACTGTGCACTTAGCTGACCCTTTTCAGCTGTTTTCAGAGAGATGTCTAGGGACCTGCAAAGTTTTCAATTCTTCCAAGTAGTATGATCTAGGGAGAGGTTTTTACCACTATTCTGGCCTGTCTTCTGGTCTGTGGATGACCACAAGCATTTCTTTCTGCCCTGAAACTGTGAGAAGGGTCTCTCCACCCACATCCTTCTATGATACTAAGTTATGATGTGCTTCTGCTCCTCTTCATCCTGGGACTGTGATCCAGATCAAAATATGGGTAAAGCAACAGAAACCTGCCTCAGTGATAGCAAAGAACCCCTATAATCTCCTTCTGTGGACCAAGAGCTTTGGAAGCAGCTTCAGTGACTCCCAAGGAATTCTCCCCATTTACTGGGGCCAGGTTTGCATTGCTGAGACCTGTGCTCCATCCCCACTGGGTGTGGCACTTTTAATTTTCTGACCTTCTAAATTGTCCTTGACAATGTCTAGAAACTGCCACCACTACCAATAACCCATTTGCCCTATTGTCTGTTCCTGGATTACTGGAGCTAGTTTGCTCTGGCAGGGCTCCTACTATATTGCTCTCCTCTCTCCCTCTGGTGCAGCAGACCCTTCCTGCCAATCCTAAAAGTTGTCCTGGGCTTGAAATTTTTTTCACTCAATCTTTTTGTGGGTTCTGCACTCTAAAATTTGTTTAGAGTCATAATTTAAAAGTATTTGAAGAAGTTTGGGGGAGAGCTCAGGTGAGTCCCTGCCTTTGCTTCACTATCTTCCCTCCACCCCCAATTCCAATTTATCCCTTTTTATGCAAATTACTTAGGCTATGAAACACAGGCTCTAAAAAATAGCTGTGATTACCTCTAGAAAGCACTTAATAGACCATGTTAACACTTGGTTCTGATTGTATTCAACCAAAAAAGCATTTTTAACTAGTCAAGACACCCGAATTAAATGAAATTGTTTCAACTCTACCCTTATATATGTAAGGATATACAAAACAAAAGCACAGGAATTTGTTAAAGGTACTAGCAGCTAGGGGTAAAGGTTTTTTAAAGTTAATAAATAGAAAGACAAAGCACTTAGTCAACTGATAAGAATTTAAAGGTTTCTACTTATATGCTAGGCCAGGGCTGTCCAAAATGTGGCCAACGGGCCACATGCAGCCTGCAGAATGATTTTATGCAAACCACCTGTGAGTTTACTAAATGCTTTAGTAAAAGAAGTAGAGCTACCACAGAGCTCTCACTAAAATGACAAATCAAAATATATTGTCTAATGTTTCAAAAAACTTTTAAAAGTAAGGGGTAGACAGACCTGTGCTAGGCAATTTGCTTAGCACTGGAGATATGAAAAAGGGAGGAGGGAGAAAAACTTCCTCTTTCAAGAATTCACCATCTAATGGGGAGACAACATAAAAGCAACTATCTACAAATAAGATATAGACAGGATGAATTGGAGATAATCGAAGAGGAAAGGCACTAGAATTAAGAAGGATCAAGAAAGGTTTCTTGTAGAAGATGGATTGACTGAGTCTGGAAGGAAACATGGGAGGGCAGAAGATGGAAAGGAAGAAGGAAAGGATTCCAATCATGAAAGAAAACCAATGAAAATATAGGGAGTTGAGGGATGAAGTAGTTTATTTAAGGAATAGCAAATGTCACTTGATCATAGAATAAGTTGGTGGGAACAAGATGTAAGAAGTCTGAAAATGTAGGAGACCACATTTTAAAGGTGTGAGATGATGAGGACCTGGACTAGGGTGGTAGAGTATCACAGGACTAGAGAAAGGTGGAACAGTGGATAGAACACTGACCCTGAAGTCAGGAAGACCCAAGTTCAAATCCTGCCTCAGACACCTGACACTAACTGGATGACCTTGGACAAGTCACTTAACTCTGATTGCCTTGCATCCAGGGCCATCTCCAGTTGCCCTGATTCACATATGACCATTGGATCCAGATGGCTCTGGAGAAGAAAGTGAGGCTGGCGACTTAGCACAGCACCCCCTCACTCAAATCCAATTCATATGCATGTAATGGCATCACCTCCCTAATGTCATGGTCTTCTTCAAGACTGTTCAAGAATGAAGGACAAATAATAACAGAAAGATTAGGGAATAGGATATGAGAAATGTTGTCTACTATGTGCCACATACTATGCAAAGTAAATTTACAACCAAGGAAGACAATTCTTACCCTCAAGGTGCTAATAGTTTAATTGGGAAAGATAGCACATAAGAGGTGCCAAATAATCAGGTAGAGACATTAAACCTGAAAGCATGTTCTAGAGATGGCCCAGGAGTGAGGTGAAGCCCTGGATTCAAGCAAGATAAATGAACAACCTCTTCCAAGGTTATATAGTCTAAGTTTCTGGGTAAGAGGAAGTGAGGCTAAAAAAGAGATAGAAGCAATATTATCTTGAATTGACTTATATGCAGGAAATAAGATATAAAAAGTGTGGAGGATGAACCAAGGTAGCAGAGTGACAAAAGACAGAACAATAAACTCTGCTCTCCACCAAAGAAACTCCTATATCAGATCTAAAAAATTCACCAGACTAAATTCTGTTGGAGAAATCCCAGAAAAGTCAAAGTCACAGTAACATTTTTCTAGTTCAGTTCTACACAGGGAGACTGACATTAGGAATAAGTTCTGACCAGGAGCATAGCCATACAGAACTCTCCAGACCTTAGGGAGAGTCTGTCCACAGGGGCAACAGGAAATCCCAGACCCATATAAGGTACTCAAGACCTAATTGGGGACACTATGATGAGAATAGTAGGCCAACTAGAAGTTTTGCTACCTACAATACAATTTCAGGTCACAGATTCAGGATGAGACATGTTCTCAGGAATGACATCCAAGATAAGAAGCAATAGAAGGTCTTGGACAGTATATTGAGAAGGAGCAAATTCAGAAGAAGTAGCACTGATATGACTTAGACCTCTCCAGGAGCAGAATAGGGTTTCAGTTTCAGCTTCCAGCCCATACTGAAACCTAAAGAGGAATAATCAGAGTAGAAATTCCAGTGAATTCCAGAAAATGGAAATCTGCAATTCTGTCACTTTGAAAAAACAGAACTTCCATGTTGGATTGTTTTCTGTTAGGGGGAGTGGGGAGGGAAAGGAGGAAGGGAGAAAAATTTAAAACTCCAAACTTTGCATAAAAAGATTGCTGAAAGTTGTCATTCCATGTAATAGGAAACATAAATAAAATATTTAACAATAAATTTTTAAAAAGTAGAGCTTCCCAGCTGATAGAGGATAAGCCCAGCAACAGTCTACTGTAGCTCAGAACCAAACTCAGGTAATGAATTTGAAGAGCTCAAAGCAAGGTGTAGCAATAAAATTTTGCCTGGTATCAGACCACATTTAGAACACTGAAAACTTGCAGGTCCTCAGTAGTCTAAGGAACAGCAGAGCTGTTCTTGAAATCCTAGAATCAAAGAACACTCAGTACACCAAGGAAGCAGGAGCAGGACCAAACCTGACTTTTCCTCAAGAAGTGTAAAGCCCTTAGATTAAGTTTTTATTTATTGAATAGGTTAGAATAAGAGCAGACAAAAACAACCAAAAAAACTATCATCCAAAGCTATTTTCATGACAAGAATGCTTAAGATATACAATCATGAGAAAAAATTATTCTAAAATAACTATAGGCAAAGTCTCAAAGGAAAATGCAGTTTGAGCATAAATTCAGATAGAATTCCTGGAAGAGAGGAAGCAAAAGCTTTTACAAATGTTTTAAATGTTTCTTTCAATGAAATGTGAGCACTAGAGGGAAAATAGGGGGAAAAAGAGTTCTGAAAGAATTTGGAAACCTCCCCCCAAACAGTTTTTCATAAAAGGTACAAAACTTTTTCTTTTAGGTTTTTGCAAGGCAAATGGGGTTAAGTGGCTTGTCCAAGGCCACACAGCTAGGTAATCATTAAGTATCTGAGACGGGATCTGAGACTGGATTTGAACCCAGGTACTCCTGATTTCAGGGCCGGTGCTCTTATCTACTTCTCCACCTAGCCACCCCTACAAAACATTTTTAAAGCAATGAACTCCCTGAAAATTAGAATGAACCAAAGAGAAACCAATGATTCCATGACACAAGCAATTTTTAAACCAAGTCAAAAGACTAGAAAAATAGCAGAAAAGTGCAGGCTCTTGTAGCAAAAATGACTGACCTGGAAAAAACAAGAGAGAAAAAAATTAAGAATAAATGGGCTATCTGAGTGGCATGGCCAAAAAGAAAAGATCCTAGACACAAAATTGCAAGAAATCTTAAAACTATCTAAACCTCTTAGAACCAGAGGGCAAAGTAGAAATAGACAAAATCCTACTTTGTGAAAGAAATCCCAAAATTAAAATTCCTAGGAACCTTATAGTCTGGAACTCCAAGAGCAAATAAAAAAATACTGAAAGCACCCAGAAAGAAATAATTCAAGTATAGAGGAGTCACAGTCAGGATGACACAAAATGTAGCAACCATCACCATAAAAAAACAGTGAGCTTGGAATAAAGTATTCCAGAAGACAGAGTATGAATCTACAGCAAAGAAAAATTTGCCCAGCAAAACTGAGAACAATGCTATGGTGGCCAGGGCTTGGGGAGGGTGGGGAGGGAGAATAGGAATAAGAATGTATTTTTAACGAACAGAGAAATTCAAAGTATTCATAATGAGAAGATCAGAATCGAGTAGAAATTATGAAATTAAAAAAACATAATTAAGAGAAACATAAAAAGGTAAATATAAATAAATAAACACTTATAAGGGACTAAACAAGGATAACCTACCTATATTCAAATGTGAGGAAATAGTACATGTGTACCCTTTGGTCATTATCATTATTAGGGGTCACAATGGAAGTCTAATTAGGCAGAAGGCCTGAGAGTGATTTAGTTAGTTGTAAATTTGAAAAGATGAAAGAAAATAGAGGAGAAAATGAATACACTAGGGAATGGAGAAGGCATAAAGAAGTTTAGGAAAAATTATCTCACATAATTAGAATGTGCAAGCAGATATTAATAGGAACAAGAGGGGAGTTCCTAATATCTGAAACTCAATCTTATCTGAATTAGCTAAAGGATGAATGAATACACACACACACACACACACACACACACACACACATACACACACACAGAATTGGGTACAGAAATGCATTTCACTTAATGGGGAAAATAGGAAGGAAAGTAGGAAATAAGGTAGTATTAGTCCTAAGCAAAACAGCCTAACTAAGGACTTACAAAAATATTTATAGCTTTTTGGGGGGATAGTAAAGAATGGGTTCCTGAGGGGGCTGTCCATAAATTAAAGAATAGCCAAACAAGTTATGGTATATAAATGTGATATTGAAATACTATTATGCTGTAAGAAATGATATAGAGGATGGTTTAAAAAAAACTTCAGAGGCTTGCATGAACTGATACAAATTGAAGGTAATGGAGGATAATTTATACAATAATAAAAATATGGCAAAAAAAGACAATTTTGAAAGGATATGGAACTCCAACTGATATAATAATCAATTACAGTTTCAGAGGATTGATAAATCATGCTACCCACCTCCTAAAAGAGAGGTAAGGAAATAGGACTGCAGAATGAGACTTTTTTTTTTAACATGGGCAATGTGGAATTTTTTTTTGCTTAACAAGGATTTTGTTTTTCTTTCATTCTGCACAGTGGGGCAGAAAGGGAGAGAATGTGAAATTTTGCTGTTTGAAATACTTTTCATGCTGCTTATATGAAATTTGAAATAGCTGAGCTATTTTCTCCATAGAGGAAAAAAATGAATTCATTGTTTATGAATGTTTTAATTGAATTTTTTGCATAAAGACATGTGAATATTCAGAAACACCTCAGAAGTTGGTTATTGCACATAGATATACTCTTTTATGGAATGGCAAAATTTATGTTGTAAGCCCATTTTTAAAACTATTTCTTAGAAAACTTTAAACTAAGAATGATCCTTTGAGCTCCCTAAAAGCATATAGGGATTTAAAATTCTCAAAAATCTGTTCCTTTCTTATTTTACCTCTTTTGGAAATGAAAGAATTATTCTTTGGTATGACTCTGCCTGCACAAAGCACAGATCTATCTTATGAAATGGTTTCCTCAGAAGAGACTCACCCTTATTTACTGAAAAGAACTCTCCTACTAAATGTAAAAAAATAATAATAATAATCAAGTCAATGGTTTCCAAAATAACTGATTTGTGATACAACCATTCTGGGGATCAATTTGGAATTATGCCCAAGATCTATAAATCTGTCCATACCCTTTGACCCAGAAATAGCACTAGTAGGTCTGTATCCCAAAGAAATTAAAAAAAAAAAAAGAATAGAAAAAGGAATCATTTATACAAAATGGTTTATAGCAACTCTTATTATAGAAGCAAAGATTTGGAAATTCAAGGAATATGCATTTTTAAAGTATATTAGTTGTGGTATATGATTGTAATTGAGTATTGCTATTCTATAAGAAATGATGAGGTAGATTTTTAAAAAAGCTGGAAAGACTTACATAAACTGATACAAACTGAAGTAGTACAATCAAAATATGGTACAAAGTAAAAGCAATATTATACAATGATTAACTGTGAATAATTCAACTATTCTAGAAAATTTTTTTGTTTTTGAGTCATTTTATTTGTATCTAACTCTTCATGAACCCATTTGGGAATTTTCTTGGGAAAAAATAGAGTGATTTGCAGTCCATTTTATAGATGAGGAACTGAGGCAAACAAGGTTAAGTGACTTGCTTAGTCACACAACTAGTATCTGAAATCACATTTGAACTCAAGTCCTCCTGACTCCAGGGAGTATGTGCCAGTTTGCCTATATTCTCAGCACTGCAATGATTCAAGAAAATTCCAAATGATTCATAATGAAAAATGCTATCAATCTCCAGGAAAAGAACTGATGTAATCTGAATGAAGATCAAAACATGCTAATTTTCATTTTATTTTTTGTGTTATGGAGGGTTGTCTGAGTTTTTTTATATATAACTAATATATAAATCTGTTTTGCATGATTACACATATACAATCTATATCAAATTTCTTGCCATCCCAAGGAGGAATAAAAAGAATGAGAGAGAAAATAAGGAACTTAAAATTTTAAAAAAATGTTAAAAATTATTTATAAATGTAATTGTGGGAAAATAAAATTTTATTTTTTAAAATAAAATTACTGTTTTGATTTTTTTTCTCCTCACATCTTTAACACACTCACCCAGTTGACTTTTTCATTAAATTTTCAGATGTATCCAATTGCATCATATCTGCCTCGTGAAATTCCTTCTATCTCTCAAACTTAGTTCTAGCACTATCTTCTACACAAAATCTTTCTGATTTCCCATGCTGCTAGTGCCCTCTCCTAATTACCATATTTAGAAAATGTAACTTCTTTGAGAGTAAAGATTATGCCTTTTTTTCTTTATTCTCCAACACCCATCACAGAGACTAACACATAGTAGACATTTAATAATTGTTTGTCCTTTGATTTATAGGGCCTCTTAGACACTTAAACACTGATCAGGGCTGTACTTTGTATTGTTGCCATTATATTTTATCTGTATATAGAGAAGAAGGAGTGAGGAACCCAGGAGTCAGGACAATTCTGGGTTTGAATCTTGTTTCTTAGGGGCGGCTAGGTGGCACAGTGGATAAAGCACCAGCCCTGGAGTCAGGAGTACCTAGGTTCAAATCCGATCTCAGACACTTAATAATTACCTAGCTGTGTGGCCTTGGGCAAGCGACTTAACCCCATTTACCTTGCAAAAAAAAAACCTAAAAAAAAGGAATCTTGTTTCTTACAGTACCTGAATGAACAGTACCTGAATGATCATGGGAAAGTCATTACTTCAAAGCATGTTTTAAGACTTTAAGATATTAACCTCTCTAAGCTATAAAGCAAAATCATAATAACTATATGGGATTGTTGGGAGGATCATAAGAGACAATAGCTCTCTGTAAGCTATTACATACTCAAATCAATCCATAATCTCATTGATGTGAATGTTCTACCTAACAATGATTGTTAGATTGTAATCTATCCTTGACTTCATCTTGTACAACTCTCATTCATGTCCTTTCCTAAGGGTGATCCAGAGAGTGTACTGAATGTACTATAGAGTTTTTTTTAATTCTCTTGACATCTTGAAAATGTGGAAAATAATTTTGATTACTATTTGCTCTCATCTTTTTTTTCCCCCTTCATTGATATTGCAGGCTTTTCATATATACAATAACCCTTTCCCTTACTCCCCAACGACATTCATTTTTCTGTTGTTTAGCTGTTTTCAGTACTACCCAACTCTTTAAGTGAGAACTGATGCATGATTTTGGCTCACAGATGATTGTACATTCATTGCAGCCTCTGAAGCTGAGATACAACAAAGTCTGGATCAATCCTCTGGTGCTTGTGCTAATTTTGACCTCACAATTAACATCAAGAAAACACCAACCAGCACCATACCATCCATACATGAAAATTTCATGACAGCAAATGGAAAAAATTTGAATATTGTAGATAAGTTCACTTACCTTGGCAGTATACTTTCCAGAAAAGTACACATAGATGATGAGGTTGGCATATGCATTGCCAGCCCCAGCTCAGTGTTTGGGAGACTCTGAAGGAAAATGTGGGAAAGAAGAAATGTTAGACTTTTTGACAAACTGAAGGCCTAAAAAGCTATTGTGCTATCCTAATTGTTATATGTCTGTGAAAACTGGACAGCATACCAGTACCATATCAGGAAACTGAAAAGCTTCTATTTGAATTGTCTTAGGTATCAGGCACTGGGGGGTCCTTTCTCAAGCTAAACTTGTCAAGCATTCAAATTCTGGTGCAGAGAGCACCACTCCAAAGACTAGCCACATTGTTTGAATGCCAAATGTACATTTGCCTAAAAGACTATTTTAAAGAAAAATCATGGAAGGAAAGAGTTCTCATGGTGGTCAGAAGAAGTGATACAAAGATGCTCTCAAAAACTGAAGACAGTTTTGGAATCACCTGTGTGAAATGGGAGACACTGGCAAAAGACCACCCAGCATGGTGTTCCTATATCAAAGAAGGCATTGTGCTCTATGACCAAAGCAGAATTATAGTAACATAAAAGAAACATGAGATGTGCAAATTTAGAGACATCTCCACCTTAAATGTTCATAAGGACTGTTTGTGTCTGACCAGTGGTAGAGTATTCTGAAATTATTTTGGTTTGAGTTGCCAGTTAGACATACTCTGTGCTGACCCCAATGTAGTAATGTCATTTTAGTCCTCTTTGAGAATGAAGGACAACAACCAATCTACCAATTGTTTTCAATCGTGTCCAATTCTTCATGATTCTATTGGGGTTTTCTTGGCAAAAATACTGAAATAGTTTACTATTTCCTTTTCCAGCACATTTTAAAGATGAGGAAACTAAGACAAACAGACAAGTGACTTGTCTGAGGTCTGGTCTGAGACCAGATTTGAACTCAGGAAGATGAGTCTTCCTGACTCCAGGCCTGGTACTCTAGCTACTGTATCACCTAGTTGCCCCCATCCACAGCTCCCACAGAGTTGCCCAATATTCATTTTAACACTAAATAAATTCCAACTAATGTTATTGCTATGTATTCTTTTCTCCACATCCTATATTAGACTTTTAGCTCCATGAAATCAGGGATGTTAGGTAAACTTTTTATATCCCTAGGATCTAGAATAATGAATACTCTTCAAGTAGCAAATGAATATTATTAGGCTGCTTAACATCACATGTAGGAAAATGATGACTTGCAAGAAAAAGCAGATGACAAGTGTTTGCACAGATGAACCTGAGAAGGGAGTTCCTGGACCTTCAATTCCTGGCTGCCTTCTCCCTTTTTCTTTGATTTTATGAGCACAGTAAATGGCAAGGCTAAATTTCAGCACATCTTTTAAATCCAGTGATCTTTCCATAGTTGAATGATTTCAGCACAGAGAAACATTGTAGTATAATGTAAAAAACATGGAAATGTGGAGTTACAATGGGCTTCACCATTTACTAGTTACTTTATTTTAAGCTGATTCTTAATTTCCTCATCTGTAAAATGGGCATAATAAAGTGTATTTGAGAGGGAGGTGTGGATTCCCAAACAATTGAGTCCTCCAACCCACTGAGCAGAATTATTGGATATAAGGGACAAAACCCAGAGACATTGAGGTGTCAAAGACTGACCCCTTTCAGATCTGAATGATTGTGTTCACAGCTTGAAAAGGGAATGAATCCTTGAGTGGTTAAACTCTGAGTGTTTCATTCATAAATTGTAAAGTGTACAGAACTGGGAGTTTACTCTCTAGAATGTGATTGGCCAATATAAAAAAAAAGCATTGGACTTCCTGGCAGGTGTAAAGAAATTCCACCATTCATTCAGTCATACCTCTAGTGGCATTAAAAAAAAAAATGAGCAAGCTCTACAAAGGACCTCTGAATCTGGCTATGCAAAAAATATGAGTAACCTTGGTCACATTTGTACTCAGTGCATAGGCTGATTATTCCCACTGATGCTAAATATTTTTGTAGATTTGTGGGAGGTGTCACTAGTATTCAGGAAATGCCTTTGTACATCAACTCAGTGACTACTAAAGATGAAATTACTAATGAATACCCCCAAGCTACAGTTTTGGGAGTATGGACACCCAGAGTACCTCAAACCTGGAGTAGAGGGACTGTAATCCAGAGGAGACATGATAAATATTTGTTCTGCAGTGTCATATTAAATATCAAATAAGAAAATATATTTAAAAAACTTTTTAATCAGTCAAGAAACATTTATTAAGCAGGCCAATGAACCTGGAGATAAAAGTATGAAGGAAAAAAAAAAGACAACTCCTGACTTCAAGGAGTTTGCAATCTAATGGGGGAAGACAATATACAAAAAGAAGTTGAAAAGGGAGAAAGGGGAGGAGGAAGGGAGGGCATGATGGAGAAGTCCAAAGGAGAGCAACCAAGTGGGGAATGAAAAATGAGTGACCTGGGAGTTTTCCTTAAATGGAAGCTATGGTTAAAAGCTCTTCAATCAGAGACCCCACCCCCCACCCCCCCACGAGAAGTTACTGATGGTTTGAGTACCATAGAAGACATCAAAATAAGATATTGCTTTTGTTATCTATTAAAAGTATTAGATATATATCAAATCAAGGATGAAGAAGAGAGAGGGAGAGAATTTGGAACTTAAAACTATTTTAAATGAATGTTTAAAATTGTTTTTTCATGTAATTGAGGAAAAAATAAAATATTGAGAAAGAAAAAATCAGTACTAGTCTAAGAAGTGGCAGGAGATCTCATTCTAGGTCCAACCCTGGGTGTAACCTTGGATATTTCAGTCCTGCTTAGACTTCAGTTTTCTTAACAGTAAAATGGGGATAATATCTGATCTACTTATTTTGTAGAGTGTTTGTTTTGATAATTATATGGAATAATAAATGTGAAAGTGCTTTGAAAAAATATCAAAAAAGAGTTTGTTCTACCTAGACAAGGTTATTCTAGGGGAATGTTGACACTGGAAAGAATATACACTAAGGAATTTGAAAACTAGAACTGGAAGGGACCTCAAAGACCATCTAATCCAATCTCATCACTTTTCAGACAAGGAAATCAAGGTAGAAAAAGATTAAATGACTTTCCAAGGTCATGTAACAAAACTGAGATACAAACTTTGATTCAAAACTTTTGGTTCTTTGATTCAAAGGAAAAAGAAGGCTAAATAGCTGGATAACTGAATAACCACCCTAGAAGTCCTATCCAATTCAAGGAATACTTACTAACACAGGACTCATTCTCCTGAATTACACACTTTCTCTGAAGACACTTCCCCTTTCTGGGCCTCAGTTTTCAATTCTGTAACTTGAATGCATTAAACTGAATCATCTATATGGTCCTTTCCAACCCTAAAATCTATTGATTGGTAGATCCATCATTCAATAAGTATAAATTGCTTGAAAGGTTTCAAGGTCTCCAGGTTTAGATATTTTCTCCAAGTGTCTTTGAAAATGGTAGTGAGAGGGGCAGCTAGGTGGCGCAGTGGATAGAGCACCGGCCCTGGAGTCAGGAGTACCTGGGTTCAAATGTGACCTCAGGCACTTAATAATTACCTAGCTGTGTGGCCTTGGGCAAGCCACTTAACCCCGTTTGCCTTACCAAAAAAAAAAAAATGGTAGTGAGATTCTTAACAGGGAAGCCCCAGCCTTTCCTCTTGCTTGAATTGAAAATGTATCCTGCTCTTCTTCTCCCAATACATACCAACTCCTCCCCAAGCCAGGCAGCACAAAGAATAGACATTATTAGTGAGTTTTCTACCAGAGAAAGGGGCAGTCCCTCTTCAGACATCTCCAGATTGTCCTGGTGTTTCCTGCTCCCACACCTGCTCAGGCCTGAATTACTGTTAACATTTTACTAAACATTTTTATGAGAGGGCCACCTTAACAACTTCCAGGGAAATAATTCCCACCCCCCACCACAGGTCCCCCTTCCCCCACCACAGGCTATTCAATGTGAACAATTCCATTTCTGGTTTTATGATTTTGGCATAAACATTTCTTACAGCTCATAAACACCTTTGCCATTTATCAGTGTCATGAAGGATGTTTATGGTCTGAATATGAAAACGAAGAAGGAATTCATGTTTAAGTAAACAGACTATGTTATACTTTTTTAAAGAAATATTTCTCCAAATTGGGATAGAGTGTGCAGATGTGTCCACGTTTATGTCTGTCTCTCTCAATAGATACACACACATACCTATATTCTCCACTCTGAATATAATTTATTGCTCAAACTGTTTAATATAGCTCAGTAAAAGTCCTGGTCTTGC
This sequence comes from Macrotis lagotis, assembly GCF_037893015.1. NCBI lineage: Eukaryota > Metazoa > Chordata > Mammalia > Peramelemorphia > Peramelidae > Macrotis > Macrotis lagotis. The sequence continues at coordinate 254,953,188 of NC_133658.1, read as the reverse complement.
AGTTTCAAACAGCTGCTAGCTTCCTGTTTGCCCACCTTTTATAGGAATATTCTGTTGCAAAGTGAAAGAGGGAAAACAAAATTAAAAAAAAAAGCAAGGTTGGGCAAAGCAGGAGGTTAATAAAAATCCAGTTTGTCACTTCAGAAGTAGCCCCCTTCCACCACCCCCCCACATAAGCAGGCTTCCTCTGCCAAACCCTCAAAAAGTTCCTTTGTATTGACAGATGCCATTTGTTCATTTACGATGTGATAATCAAAACCTTCAGAGTTACTGAATGTTATTCTTTTCCTCTCCTGACAGGAGAGCACCAAATGGTTTGTAGTTCACTCAGCAGGCATTTTTCATTAGAGATGATAAGTTTAAGATGAACTATGTTAGAGAACAGGAGTTTAAAAAACGTGCAGCACTAGCCAGTTGGAAAATAAAGATGTCTATCCATGGGCACATCCCACTGCTGATGAACTCAGTAAATAGGATAAGGCATTTTACACATGCTTTTGCACAGCAGAAGACTGTGATGTATTTTCATTGTATACAGTAACAGCAATTGGTTTTAAAAACAACTTTAAGCAAATGTTATTTTGACTATTATAAAAACCCAAATTAACTACAAAGGACATAGGAAGGAAGGACCTATCTGCATCCAGAGAAAGGACTGATAAATGGAAATGTATAAAATGATTTTACAAATATATATATATTTGTGTCTGATGTGGTCATCTTTAAAGAGTGAAGGGGGAAAAGGAAGAAAAAAAGAAATTTACATTATACCTATTATTTATTTAAAAGAAATAGTAAGATTGACATAACAGATTTGCAATTTCATATGCAGTCATCTTTTTTATTATACTATATTATGGAAATGCTTGTTTTATATCATAAATTAAAAATAAAATTAAACCAAATTTTTTTAAAAAAGAAATGCTATCCTTAAACATTTGCACAGACTGGAAAAATATCTTTTGTGCAGCTAAATGACATACATCCAGAATTCTACTCTTCCAAAGCTGTTTATACATTTAACTCTGAAATTAGACTCCTAATATTACCACCTATTTTTTTAGGGGTCTGGTTCATCTTCGAGAGATAGGAGACACGATGTATGGAAAGTTAGTCTCAAAGCAAAGATGGTGGTTGTTGTCTTTCATTCTCAAAGAGAATTAAAATGATATTTTGATGTCAGGGTCAAAGTATAATGTGTCTTACTGTGGCTGATCAGATCAATATAAGTTTAGAAGACCCTAACACAGATCAGGCATATGTGAACATGATCCAAAAAAAAGCTAGGTCCAGTTCTGACCTCTGACATATAACAGCTATACGTCCAGGAACAAGTATCTTAACCTCTTAGCACTCTACCAGTAGTGTCAGACTCAGAAAAAAAACACAATTCCTTGGAATGGAAATTTACTCTAAAAACCACAAATTAACTTTATCTATGTTGTATGATATTTTTATTTATTTTATTAAATATTTCCAAATTATATTTTAGGCAACAAATTAGAAATAGACAAGATATGCTACAAAATCTACTAGATCCCTCCATTCCTTCAAAAAAAAAATATCCTGAGCTTGTTTTGCTCTATAATTCATATTATTATCAAGTTTAGAAAAATATTTACACTGGTCAGTTACAAACAAGATTATCTTCCTTCAACTGTTTTTCAATAAAATAATTTATAAAATAATAAATATTGCTACCCACTAGTGGCAAGAAATAGGTTTTTAAAAAATAAAATATATGAATATATCCCCCCCCGAATAAAAAAGCAATTCATTCTGTTTTTTTAGTTATTCTTTGAGCTTAATTTGTGTTTGTCTACTATTTGCAAGGTCACTTATTTTTCTCCCCACAAGAAAAAGAGAAAATGCCTTTCTCTAAATGGCTTTGAATTAACATCTTATCATTGGTATTTTGAATTATTGCTCCTAACTAAAAAAATAAAATAAAATAAAAAAAACCCAGAGCTTCTCAGTAGCCTAAAAGATGAAATAGTGTAATCCTGGGGAAATGATTTGTGGGGGCACATGTCTCAGAGGCTCATTCTCCTTTCATCTGCTCCCAGTTACTAGGAGACTTCTGAAAATCGGTTTTGTAGCTGTAATAAAATTCATTCTGTGGCCTAGCAAACTCACCAAATGGTGAGCCCAATTTAAGAACCCAAAGATCACAGAGAACAAAGAGAAAAAAATCATAAGTTTTTGTAGGAAAGAAAAAATATAATTTTCCTTTAATGAAGTCCCTTGAACATAGTAGGAGTTCAATAAATATTTATTGCATGAAATTGAACAAATAACATCTATTCTCTGGGGAAAAGAGGAAAGAGAGAAGAAAATAAAAACACATCACAAAGTAAAAATGGAAAGTGTTCCTAAGTTTGCCTTACCATTGGACATGAGTTCTCAGCAGAGGCAAACAAGCCCCCTTTCAGAAAGGAAATCAATCAATGAAATGTATCCTTCACATCTCATGATTTAACACTCATAAAATCTGATAGTGAACATTATTCTCTGTGTGAACATTCACCTTAAAAGAAACCAAAAAGACAGAAATGAACTTCAGATTGGAGGGGTTATTTTTAGATAGCTCTGTCATCTGGGAGCTGATAGATCCAAGGGTCAATGACCACTGATAGATAAAAAGAAAATTAATGTCTTGGTAAGAGCCTCTCAGTGTAGCTAATATTTGTCTGGACAATTTTTTGAGATGCTTGAAAGGATGCTGTATTAATTCAACTTGTACTAAAAATATGAATCCTACAATATTAAGAATATAGCTATGGGGCAGCTAGGTAGCGCAGTGGATAAAGCACAGGCCCTGGAGTCAGGAGTACCTGGGTTCAAATCCGAGATCAGACACTTAATAATTGCCTAGCTGTGTGACCTTGGGCAAGCCACTTAACCCCATTTGCTTTGCAAAATCCTAAAAAAAAAAAAAAACAAGAATATAGCTATATTTGTACAGATAGAGAGGAATTCTCCAAGATCTAAAAAAAACACTGGCTAATTTAGAACACAGAGCAGAGAATACCAGTTGAAAGGTACTATATATAATTTAGTTCAACTCACTCCATTTTAGTGAGGAAAATGAGGCTCAAGAGAGGAAATAAATTTTCTAAGGTCATCCAACCATCTATGTCAGAGCAAGGATTTGAACTTCGGTCTCCCATTTCTCAGTAGGTGGCTCCTTCATCAAGTGGCTTTTGTCATTGCCCAAGTTAATAAAAATAGCAACAACAATATAAATATCCTATTTGCATAATGCTTCATCTTTTTTTGATCTGTGATTCTTCTATTAGGACTGGCAATAGAATACACTATATATATACACATATATATATAATTATTACACTACATATATAATTACATTTAAAATTAAAAGAGTAAGATCTTCAATAGCGGTCATGGAAATATGGAATATAGAAATATGTTAAGCATGATTGTACATGTACAACCCATATCAGATTATTTGCTAACAGGGGAAGGAATGAGGGGAGGGAGGGTATTAGAAAAATGTGTAACTTAAAATCTTGCAAAAAGATGAATATTGAAAACTGTCCTTGTATGTAATTGAAAAAATAAAAATAAATTTAAAAAGACATAATGATTAAAAAAACAAGAATAGTGAACACAAAAAATAAAAGCAACAGTGGTTAAGGATGTTTTTAACCATTATCCTGGAGTCTCAAAATGGAAAAAACTGATAACTGAGCTGAAGTCAGGTGAGGAAATAGGATTTACCAGAGCAAGTGAGCAAGTTTAATATGAATTCTCAACTTAAAAATTAATGACTATCCAGTCTTATTTTCCTTGAATTCTCACTGCCTTGGCAGTGTATCACTTGAGTATCAGTAAAGAGTACTAGAGGAGGATTTGGAATCCAAAACTCTAGGTTCAAATCCCAGCTCAGCCACTTATTATTTCTGTGATACTGAATAAGCAAGTTCATTTGCCTTTCCCCAGATACATTCTCAGTTCTAAAATCCTTCCTACCCTAACAATCTATGATTAGCCAGTTCTTATGTTGCCAACCTCTCTAACATGTTGAACTAAGGGTTCTCTTAATGATGAAGTCAACTCTTTGACTGATACTAAAACTTCAACCCATTTTCAGAAGATATGCCTATTTCTGATAACAATGTAATTGGTTTTAAAATCCACCATGCCCCCCAAGTCATCCTGTACCACAGTGTACTATATACAGATTCATAGGTACCACATTAAAAGGTGAGGTGTGCCTACACTGTCTAATCTTTTCCATTTCACAGAAATAACTGTGAACCCAAGATGGCTTCAAATAAACTCTTCCTCTCGACCTGAATGGAGAGAACTGATCACAAGGCTTTGATTCCTTTTTGCCCTTGATCTCCCACTTCTGAATCTTGGCAGTTTTTCAGTTCTCTGAAAGGGCCGTTACTGTGGTCTCATCATCACTAGAGCAAGATGATGTCGACATCAAGACCTCAGAAAGAGCCCAGGAGGACCTTGTTGGGCGCTGTCTACTATGTGAGTATTGTTGAAAGGACAGTGGATTGGAAAGCTAAATGAACAAGGTTTTAGTCCTGTCTCTATTGCTTACTAGTGTGTGATCAGTAAGTCAAAGAGTTGTGGATGCAAAGAAAGGTAAAAGTCTCTCAAGAAGTTCACAGTCTAGGGGCGGCTAGGTGGCGCATTGGATAAAGCACTGGCCCTGGAGTCAGGAGTACCTGGGTTCAAATAACCCCATTTGCCTTGCAAAAACTTTAAAAAAAAAAAAAGTTACAGTCTAATGGTGGAGACAAGCTAGATATTAACAGGTTAAATTGGAGTCAGCATAGGGAAGGCCCTAGAACTAGAAAGGATCAAGAAATATTTCTTGTATAAAGTTCAATTGAAGCTGAGGCCAGAAAGGAGCCAGTTAGGTCCAGGAGGCAGAGAGGAGGAGGAAGAGAATTCCAGACATGGAGACAGGGAAAATTCCCAAAGTTTAGAGATGGAGCTTGAGGGAACAGCAAGTAACCCAGTGTCACAGAATGGAAGGCCAGACTTGTTGGGGTGAGAGTGGGGGAATATGGGGAAGGGGGAGGGGGGAGGGGGAGAGGGCTGTTACAAAGGACTTTAAAAGTCAAACAGAGATCTTCATATTTGATCCTATAGGTAAAGGAGTCACTGGAATCTATTGATTAGGAAGTATGTGATGAGTTATGGCAATTTCAGAGAAGAGAAATAGGCATATATATGAGAGATGGTAGAAAGGTAAAATCAACAGGCCTTGGCAACAGATTGACTATGGGGGAGTTGGGGTGAGAGATTATTAGGTAGTAAACCCTGGAGACTAGAAGAAAGGTAGGCAATGATAGAAAGAATATATAAGGTGACAGTAATTAGGAAAAGGAGTCAAAAACCCTCAAATTCTCTGGGCCCAAATTTCCTAATTTCTAATATAAAAATTATCTCATATATGAATATGTGATGTTTTACTGTTAAAAACAACAATGTTGGAACATTCAATGTTCTATTGGGTCCTTACAACAACTCTGTGAGGAGGATAATTCAAGCTACTGCTAGCCCTATTTTCAGATGAGAAAGCTGGAACTCAGATGGGAGAAATGGTTTACAAGTCTCCCAGAATTTCAGATTGATTGGGACTTCAGAGACCATCTATTCCAATTTCCTCAAATTTATAGATGAGAAAAATGAGACTATAGAGATGAAATAACTTGCTCAAGATAACACAGCTAGTAGGAAATTGTAACCCAGGTCCTCTGACTGCCAATCCAATGCCTTTTCTATGCTGAATTTGCTTCTCTGATAATCTTGTGGCTTGTGAATGACAGAACTAGAACTAAGATCTATATCTTCTCATTCTCAATCCAGTGTCCTTATTTAGCCCCCACTGCATTCCAGGAACTATGCTCAGTATTTTATAGATATCTCATTTGATCCTTAGGATACCTTTGGGAGGTAGGAGCTATTATTAGCCTTATTTTACAGATGAGGAAACCGAGGCAAATAGGAATTAAGTGACTTGCCCAGAGTCACACAGATAGTAGCAATCTATGGCTGGATTTGAACTCAGGTCTTTCTCATTCCAGATTCAGCACTCTATCCACTGCCCATCTGGCTGTTCCCACAACCAAATGAGAGAGAGAGTGTATCATTCTGGAATGGAAAAATTATATAAATATCAGTTCTTGGGGGGTTTTTTTGGTTTTTGCAAGACAATGGAGTTAAGTGACTTGCCCAAGGTCACACAACTAGGTAATTATTAAGTGTCTGAGGCCAAATTTGAACTCGGGTTACCCTGACTCCAGGGCCAGTGCTCTATCTACCATACAACCTAGCTGCCCTCAGTTCTTGTTATTAATCCATTTCAATTAATGAGAAAAAATACATATTTTCCACATGGTGAAGATAAATATTTTGATGAAAATGACTGGTGAGTATAGTATATTGGAAGTCCAGCACAGTAGATAGAATGATGAGTCTGATTAAGGAAGACCTGAGTTCAAATCTCCTCTCAAATTAATAGAATGAACCTAGGCAAGTCATTTAACCTGTTTTGCCTCAATTTCTTCAAGGTAAAGTGCAGTTAATAACACTTGCCTCATGGAGTTTTTGAAAAGATCAACAGATAATATTCATAGCACTTAACCAAGTGCTTGGCAAATAGTAGGCTCCATTTAAATGCTTATACCCCACAACATGAACACTGATAAGTATCATATACTCTCTGAAGGGTTCCTCCTTCCTGCCCTCCTATTCTGATAAGGGTTAGGTTAAATTCGGTATGAAAAAACAAGATTTAATTGATCTGGAGAAGAATAAGTATCAAGCCTTGCTTCCCTCATATAACTTCCTGAGACTTCCAGCTATGCCTTCTCTGAGTAGGGACATATTCCTATGAGACACTCATTCCTATGAGATCATTGTTCTTCAGATTTGATGATTGCCACAAGACTAAGCTAGATACCACATCCGCCCATATGGAAATGAGGGACATGGGAGAGGCAGGTCTTTATCAGTCAAGTGATATTGTATCCTTGTAAATCCTTTCTGTTATGGTAATATACTAGCATAATCAGAGTTGGGCCAGAAAGTTGGATAACCCACAAGGCTGTCTCCAGATGTTTCAAGAGCAGAGGGTTCCCATGATAAAAGCCTAAAGGTGGTCAGAAATTTCCATAGTTGTCAGAAATCCCAAGGGTGGGAACCTTGGAGACCTAAGAGAGTACAATGGGCAGCCAGTAATAATTAGGATTATGCTACAGCACTATAACCTCAACAATCCAGGCCCAAGGGCTATAAGGTCCCTAATATTCTATCCCGAGGATCCAGAAAAAGGCTTTGAAGATTCATCATTGTAAACTTCAAAGTCCCACAGGATCCAGTTCTCAGGAGGTAGAAGTCAGTGAAGGAACCCAGGTGACCCAGACGAAACTGAGTCAGGGTTTACCCATCCTATCCAAAAATCTAACAAGGGGGTAGAGTGTGGCCAAGATGCAAAGCCCCAAATCAAAAACTAATATAGAAACTTATACTGGAGAGATGAGCAAATCAAAGAAACATTGATCAACATCAAAAATTATTATAGATGCATAGAACTTTTCAAAGGAGAAAATAATTCCATAAAAATTGCTAATAGAAAATCATAGGAAAAAAATAGATTTGTCCTCAAAGACTACATGAATATCTAGAAAAAATGAAATTAACAAAAAAATTCTTAATATAAAAGCCCTGGGGAAAACAATTGGAAGGAGAATAAATAGCTTAGAAGAGAAAATTGTAAACCTTAACCAAGAAATGGACTCCCTCAAAACCAGAATTGACCAAAAAGAAATCAATGACTCCTTGAAACTACATGAAATATTAAAATAAAATCAAGACTGAAAAAGAGAAGACAATGTATGAAACCTGACATTAAAAAAACTAACCTGGAAAAAAATGTCCAAGACAGATAATTTAACTATCATCACACTTACTGAAAAAATCATGGTTCTTAAAAAAGCTTGACAGTATATTTTTTTAATGAATAGTTTTTTATTTTTCCTAATTATTAGTAAAAGAGTTTTCAACATTAATTTTTTATAGGATTATAAATTCCAAATTTTTCCCATCCACCTTCCCCAGGAGAGTTAGGATGTAGGTTATACATATGCAATCATGTTAAATATATTTCCACATTGGTCATATTGTGAAAGAAAAAACAAAACAAAAGGGAAAAAACACACAAAAAAAGTGAAAATAGTATGCTTCAATCTGCATTCAGAGTTCATAATTCTTTGGCTGTGAAGAGCATTTTCTGTGATGAATCTTTTGTAATTGTCTTAGATTATTGTCTTTCTGAGAAGAGCTAAGTCAATCATAGTTGATCATCATACAATGTTACCATTAAGTGTACAATTTTCTCACTTCATTCAGCAACAATTCATGTAAGTCTTTCCAGGTTTTTCTGAAATCTACCTACTCATCATTTCTTACAGCACAATAGTATTCCATTACATTCATACACCACAGATTGTTAACCACTCCTCAGCTGATAGACATTTCCTCAATTTCCAATTCTTTGCCACCACAGAGAGGGCCACTAAAATATTTTTGAACATGGAGGTCTTTTTCCTGATTTTATGATCTCTTTGAGATATAGATCTACTAGAGATATTGCTACATAAAATTAATAAATACTCTGGTTGCCTTCTGGACATAATTCCAAATTGCTCTCCAAATGGTTGGGTCAGTTCACAACTCCACCAACAATTTTCTCAAATCTCCTAAATTAAATTTCAATGAGGCAAGGTTGCACAAAACCTGACTCTCTCTTTCAGAATCTTCAAAGTCCAGTGGCAGGATGATTGACATTGACCCAGGATGCAGTGGAAGACCTTGGCATATCTGATATCTGACCAAGCTCTAAATGTTCCATAGTACCTTCATAGTGATGGTTAATACTTTTAAAAATTTTATTCTTTTTAATTTCTAATACAGCAAGCAAGGACAGAAATTGTGCTAATAAATATTTAATAACTGACTTGGGAAGTGGTATGTACAGAAAATCTTTTCAATTTAATTTGCATCATTAACATTTTCTCTATTACTTTCCCAAGTCTAGACAATTTAAAAAACCCCATTAAATCAAGCCCTGATGAATAGCATTTACTAATTTCAGAGGCATAAATTTTTTCTTTCTTTTTTTTTTTAGTTTTTGCAAGGCAATGGGGTTAAGTGGCTTGCCCAAGGCCACACAGCTAGGTAATTATCAAGTGTCTGAGACTGGATTTGAACCCAGGTACTCCTGACTCCAGGGCTGGTACTCTATCCACTGCGCCACCTAGCTGCCCCACATTTTAATTTTTTAATTGATTTCAGTGTAGAATAATCAGAAAAAAAATACAGAAATATCACCAATTTCTATAAGTATATTATACTGCAATAGGCAGAGCCAACTATTCAGGTATAACTCATAAAAGGGATGAAATTTAGAGAATCAAAGGATAATTTTTGTTATTATTCAGTCATTTCTAACTCTTTGTGACTCCATTTTGGGGTTTTCTTGTCAAAGATACTGGATTGGGTTGCCATTTCCTTCTCCAGCTCATTTTATAAATAAGGAAACTGAGGAAAACAGAATAAAATGATTTGCCAAAGGTCACACAAGTAGTATGTGTCTGAGGACACATTTGAATTCAGGTCTTCCTGACTGGGGGGGATAAGGGGAGAGTCTAACCACTATACCTCCTGTATTAAATGCATGCAAGATATTTACAGGTACCCACAGAATTAATACAAATAGTTATATTTCCCTGCCCTTTTTTCTCCAACCATACAAAATTAAATAGGCTAGTCATCCAGCTTTTCAAATGTTCTTCTGATGGGCAAAAAGAGCATGAAAAATCATGATAGGCTGAATTTAGATAAATTTGAAAAATTGCCAATTGAATTTCTTTGCTCTTTTAAGACAAAGGAGGGAGGCACTTAGTCTTATTCTTTTATATTTTATTGATTCTTTTTATAGTATAGCATTTTTTTTCTGGAAAGGTTAAATAGAGCACTGTTAATAAGATAAGCTACCCTATCTTAAAAGCCACAGCCTTATTGTCAACCAGCTTAAGTCAGATAAACAGAGATAAGGGGTTTATTACTACATTTTAATCAATGCATTCACTCCATGCCTCCTAAAAATCCATTGTAAATTAAAGTTACCAACAATAATTCTAACTCTGAATGGAGTATGGGGAGGATGGGGGTAGGGTCAAAACTGGAAAACCCTGAGGGCTCAAGTCCCGTTTCTGACAAATATTGGCTTTTTGACCTGAATAAGTCAGTCACCTAGCTTCCTGCTCTAGGTAACTAAAACCATAAAATTATAAAGAAGGTGCCAATCTGCACTGATAGAAAGAGTTTCCTCATCCGGGATTCACCAGGTCCTTCTCCTCCTTCAGGGAGGGGACAGTTCTCTCCTTAAAGCAGTCCAAGGAAAAATCTAAAACAACTTAGGAGTTTTGAAGAATTTTGAGATGGTTCTGACTGCTTTCATTCTAGAAATTTACCAGGAGGTCTATGAAAGTGATTGAGAAAGATAAAGGCCCCGATCTAGAAGTTTGATACCATTCCCTGATTTTTTCATAAAAGTTGCAACCTCATAAAATTCTGGAGTTGGTTAACTTCGGACCTTTGAAAATTCTTTATTAGGAGCACAGTTAATTAGGTAACTATTACAACAAATAATGCTTCCTTTGCTAATATTCTTTCCAAGTGTTAGTTATCCTGAAGCAGAGAGTGATTACAAAACTGGGGGGGTACAGTGAAAAGTGGTTATAAATGAAGGCACTAAGCCTTTTATTCTTTATTCACCCCCTTTTTGCTCACTCCTGAGAAGTTAACTATCTGCCTTACAGATTAATAAAGTGAAATCTGAGCATTAGAACTAACAAAGATGGCTTAACTGGCTAATCTGCTTCATCCTTTTATCATTAAGTTACAACTCCCTCCTAGGTTTGGCTTTACTAAACAACAGGCAATGGGCTTTGTGGGAAGTTTGGGGTTGAGTGATAACTTTTCAGAGGATTGGATGGTTAGTTCAGAGGAAAAGACAAAGAAAGTATGGGCCACAGCCTCCAACAGAGTAAAGAGAAAAAAAATCTTTGGATGCCTTTCTGGTGCCTGCCTGACTTTACTTTCTAACTACTGTAAATATCTGTCATGCACCTAATTATTTACATGTTGTCTCGCTCCTTAGAATGTGAGCTCATAGAGGCTAAAGGCTGTTTTTGCCTTTCTTTGTGTAGTCACAATTTTGCTTAGGACATGATAAGCATTTAATAAATGTTTGTTGATGAATTGATTGGATTTGATTTCAGGAACTGGGTTCAAATCCCTGAATCTACCATTTACCATGTGGCCTCAGGCAAGACCTTTCTTCACTCTGGGCTTCTTTTATCCATTAAAATAAAGGAATTGAATTAGATAATTTCTGAAATCCCCTCCAGCTCTAAACCTAAAACTATGATCCTCTTGCCTCACAGACTAATTTTCTGTGTAATTTTATTTTTTACTTTTTTTAATCAAAGAAAATTTACATAGACCCAAGTGTATTGTGACAGAAAAACCCCTTCATGCCTGATTTCTGGCCATCATCATTATTAAGGGTGTCCAGCACTTAGGAGAGAACCTGACACAGTAAGTGCTTAAGAAATACTTGTTGATCGATTATCCTCAGCAATGGTTTCATCTTGTAACCCTTCCTAGGGAAGTCAGTTGCAATTTGACTTTTTCTCCTAATAAAAAGACATGGTCCTTCAGTCAAGCTTCTCCAGCTCCACCCTCATACCCTCAGAGTGCTTTGATGGTCACTTCCTGTAGATTAAACTGAATTATTTGGTGAGTCACTTAATGACTCTTTTTCTCTGTCATTACAATTTCACGCCAACTTTTCCAGGATGCTGGTGATTTCTTCCCCTGATATAAAAGCCCCCTGATCTTCAGGGCTTAGAGTCACATGTCATTTGGAAGGATTAGATGAAGCTGAGATTTAAATAAATATGTGTACAAACGTATAAACACAGGGGTAACTGTTTTGAATTAACATTTTAAAATATATGCCCTGATGGATTTGACTCCGGGTTATAGGTTTCTTTTTCCTTCTTTCAGATACCGAGGAAAAACTGTGGGGGAAAAAAACAAAGCATTAGGAGATATTAAATGCCAGCCAACCTGATTCTGGTATAATGTTCCTTATATCAGCATTAATAAATATTTCTGTCTATGGCTCACATAGCCATAGACAAGTTGAACTCACCTAGTATAAATGCTTTATTAAATATACAGATACAAACAAGTTAGAGAATTGTTTCTAAAGGTGATCTCAGATAAGTTTCTACCTCTCCCTGAACATCAGCTTTCTCAGATGTAAAATGAGAGGGCTAGAATAGTCTAATGTCCATGGTCCACTCCAGCTCTGAAATCCTATGTTTTGGATCTAAGTTATCCATGTATTCATCAGCAAATTAATTGATGCTTAAATCCTGCCTCAGATTAGTTGCTGTTATCTTCTGACTTTGCTGCAAGTTACTTAACTTCCTTGGGGTTCAGTTTACTCATCTGAAAAATAAGGGAATTGGACTAGATAGTTTCTGAAGTTCCTTCAAACTCCTCTACAATTTTAATACTTTTTCTTTCCAGCAGTTCAGGGAAGTCTCTCTATTATTACTTGTTCATATTGAAAATATTCCTCCACTTTGAAAATAATGTGAAGTACTTGAATTCTTTCTAATGTTCTTTTGGAAATATTCTTTTTTTTCTTTTCACATTTTGTAGTTAAATTAAAATGAATAAAATTTTACAAAAGATTAAAAAAAAGAAAATATTTCTCCAATAAAAACCTCATTTCTACCTCTTCATCAAATGGAGATAACAATGCTCTTTCTACTTCATATAGATGCTGTGAGGATTCAATATTAAAATATATATGAAAGCACAGGGTATACTATAATGTCCTCTATAAATATAAGATATTGCTCTGAAGGCTGAGGGATGAACAAGGGGGCAGGAAAGGGGGAAGGGTGTGATTCTACCTAGCCTCTTCTGCATGACTATAAGGAAAGGAAGTAAGCCTGATATTTGATATTAGATCAAGCCCTCTCTTTGTTAATAACTGCTTATCATTCCTCCTGGGGCTATTTTGTATTTGTTAGTAAGAAAGGTATTGTCCCAAGAACATATTTAAATTTCAAATGTACAATGTACAATAAAACTCTGCCCAGCAGTTTCTGAATTCTCAGCATAACTCAAACTGATCTGTGCTTCTAGCTCATTCACAGTCTGCCCTCCAATCTTTCTAGTCCCTGAGATCTAGATGGAGCTCTGTTTCATTTTAAAAAGGCATTAATCTTGGTTATGTGGAATACTATATGCTAATGTGTGTTTTATTTTCAGCAAGACTTATTGATCTACCCTGCCATTCTTCCTTATTTCTCTCAGGCAGCCCTACTCTTTAAGGGTCAAATTTCAAAGTGACTGTATCCCATCCTCTCTCTCTTTCTCCTCCCCCACCCCACCCCATCCCCAAAAATACACACACACACACACACACACACACACACACACACATTTTTTTGGAAGTCTAAGTTGAATATCTATCCTATGATCCATACTGGTGGATTTCTTCAATCCACTCAGATACGGAAGGGAGAGCAAACAGATTGTCTCGTTGATCAATTTCTGGGAAGATGTGTGAGGGGCTGACTTGTTTAAATCACATTCCATAAATAATAAAATAGCAAAAAAAAGAAAAAAAGCAATGAATCTTTTATGTTGAATGTGCCCCCCAGCCCCCCAAAAAACCTTGAGAGCATGGGATAATTTCAGAATTTTAAAAATTTCTGAGCCTCTGCTCAGATCATAGATTTGGAACTGGAAAAGAGTTCAGATATTATATTGTCCAACCCCTTTATTTTACAGAAAAGGAAACTGAGATCTAGAGAGAGTAAGTGCTTTGCCTAAGTTCAGAAAGGTAATAAAAGACAGAGCCATGATTCAAACAGGTTTAAATCTAACTCCAACTCCAAATTCTTTCCTTCTATGCCATCTTTTTACTTCTTCCAAAGAACTACTGAAATTTAAGAATTCAACACCAACAGCAGCAATAGTAATAGTAATAGAATCTATGTAGTACTTTAGGATTTGCAAAGTACTTTTCCATGTTATCTCATTTGATCCTCAAAAATAAGCATGTAAGATAAATTCTATTATTATTCTCATTTTACAGAAAGGGGAAACTAAGACTGAGAGAATAATGTTCCTTTCCCTGCTGTATATTCAATCATTTAAGAGCACATGAATCCAAATGTGAAAATAAAGGCATTTTTACGATATCCTTAATCTCAAATTTTTGCATTTTATTCTGATACTATAATATTCCAGTGAATCTGTCATCCCGTAAATATGGACAGTCCTTCCTGACACTCATCTATGCCCTCCTATAAATTTGCCATGGTATTCCCATAGCATTCTTGTGTTTCCTTTCATTGTGTGGTTTCCATTAGAAAACATAGATTAATTTTCAATTACCACTCCCTTCATGACAAGTCCATCTCTTTTTTTTTTTTGCACTGATCTATATAGGATGACATCAGAATCTAGTTGACATCACTAACTGACTGTTAGGCATTTCTAACTGGATGCCCTGAAGGCATCTTAAACTTAACAGAACTCATTATCTTCTCCCAAAAAACAAACCACTTTTCTTATTATCCTCAGAATCATCCTCATATCTTCACTCTCCCTCACTATATATATATATATATATATATATATATAACATATATAATATATATGCAATTAGTCACCATAATTTGCATTTCTACCTAAATAACATCTCTGGCATCCCTCCCCTTTTCTTCCCTCATACAGCTACTACCTTTTTATAAATTCTCATCATTTCTTGCCTGGATTATTGCAATAGCCTCCCAACTGTTCTTGCCTTAAGTCTCTTCCTACTCTAATACAATCTCTCTCTATTGTTTCTGGGCTAATATAGAAATTCCCTCTAGTTTTTGAAAGCTAATATAATACCTGTACATAAAATTCACTCCTTTGCTTCCACCTAATTGAGACATCCTTCCTGTAAGATGTGTTTCAAACATCTTATCCTGATTTTCCCCCCCACACCCCAATACAGTGCCCTCCCTCCCAGATTATCTTGAAATTATTTTGTATATGTTTGTATTTATAAACTTTTTATTTGTATGATATATACTTATATTATTGTTTGTGATTTATTTTTGAAGAGGACCAATAACGTTATGGGGTGATATCCTGACTTGTAGGTGAATTTGATTTAAGTGAAGCAGAATTGAACAAAGTAGTGAGGCTCATTCTTTCTTCCAGTCATTTAAGTCCAGTGGAAGGACAGAAGTCAGAATGACTAGTAATGAGATAGGGTGCTGTGATGACCTTGGCATCTTCAATGTCTGACTATGCTCTAAACCCTCCATAGGGTTTCATGGTCTTTGGAACAAATTGTTTTCTTCCACTCACTGCAGGGGGAAAGGGAAAAAGAACATCTTTACTTACTTGGTGCAGACACACCCCTAACTCACAACCAGTTCAGGCCCCATTGCTTCCAGTTTAACTAACTCAATCTTCTTTAGTCAATCTGTCAAGATGGTTTTACTATGGTGGTCAGTGTGCATGCTACAGTATCTTGGAGCCCCAGGTGAGAGTTAAGAGTGCCAAGTTCACACTAACAGTTGATGAGAAGCTCTGAAAAGGGCTCAGGAAGCCCTCATACAAGAGGTATTATTCTTCCTTGACACCCCATATACCTCATATACATGAAGGCATATGCATGCATATATACATCCATACATGCATGAATACATACATCCATATATAATATGTTGGCTCCTCTCCTTTGTTATCAAAAAAAACAAAACAACATGTGTCTAACTGGATGATCAGACCAATAGGAACTCAAAATGTTCTGCACAGGTTGGACACAAACAGTCCATGTGAGTATCTGGGGTGGGTACTCTATAATAATACTCTACATAAATATATAGCCTATACTTATATATGTATCTGTATACATATATATATGTATATGTGTATATAGAGAGAGACAGAGACAGAGACAGAGAGATGATGTCTCCCCTCATAGAATAAAAGCTCTTTGAAGTGGGTAACTTAGTGCTAAGGAAACAACAGGTAGTTAATAAATACTTCTTGATTGATTGGTAGATTAAGGGTACCACATGCTTCCAGTCACCAAGTTTCATAAACTCAGAGCCATCTTCAACTCTTCACTTTCACTCATTTCCCCTCTCCCCAAGTATTTCTTTCTCATTTATATCTCTCTTGTCCTTCAAAGGTCAACTCAAGTAGCATTTCCTACATGAGATCTTTTGTAATGATTGCTGTTGCTGTTCAGTTGTTTCAGTTGTGTCTGACTCTTTGTGACCCCATTTAGGTTTTGCTTGGCAAAGTTACTGGTGTTGTCTGTCATTTCCCTCTCCAGACTATTTTATAGATGGGAAAATTGAGACAAATAAGGGGAATTTGCAGAGGATTACACAACTAAGTATCTGAGGTCAGAATTTGAACTCATATTATCCTAACTTGATACTTTATCCATTTCATCACCTAACTATCCTTTGTGATCTATCTCTCTAGATTTATTAGTATCCTCCCCTCCAAATAACTCTCCTTTATTTTGTATATATTTTTGTATTTGTATATGTAATATTATTTTTCCTAGTAATGTAGGTTCCTTGAGGGCAAGGACTACTTTGTTTTCTGGTCTCCAGTGCCTAGGACAATGACTAACCTAAAGAAAGTACATCATAAATGCTTTTTTTTTTGGATGGAATTAAATTAACCTTTAATTTAGGTTCTACAGAGATTATAATGTTCTATGACTTCCAGCCATAAAATATCACATTAGGACCTAGGTTTCAGGGAAAAGCTTGGGATCATTAAAACTTCTTTGCAGTTTCCATAAGAATACCTCAATCTGATTTCTTCCTCCTGTTCAATTCTGTCTCAGTTCATGGTCTATTTTTGACTTCTTTCTAAGGATGACTTCTATAAGTTATCTATAAAACTACATAGCATAATCTGAATAATAGACATTCTTCATCCATTTGGTTCTGCCTGGGTACATAGTTAGGATAAAGTCTTGGGAAGGAGAGGTGGATATTATTAACGAATCTCATTAAGGAGGTTCTACAAATTATAGACTTGAAGCAGTCAGTATACTGTCATATGCAAGCACGCATGTGTACACATACGCACATCTGGAGGACATCATGATGAATAGGGAATCATCTCTGACTCAAACTCTGCCCTTAACCTCTTGTATGACAGTAGCAAATACTTTTGGCAGCACACATCTATTTGTTTTATGTCTTATTTGGCATTAATATACTATTGGTGTTAGCGAGATTAGGGGAAAAATTGTAAAATTCAAAATAAATAAATAAATAACTTTAAATAGTATGTATTATTGGTGTTAATTAGAGGAGGTACCACCTTATACTCATCAGATTGACAAATATAAAAAAAGAAAGAAAATGACAAACATTGGATTAAGGAGAAATTAAGGAACAATTAATATTTGTTAACTGGTATATCCATTTTATAAAACAACTTGAAACTATGTCTCTAAAGTTACATACCTCATTTTATACACACAAAAATACTAGCTATATGTTATATGAGATGGTACCTCATTATTAATATATACATATATCATGTATGCACCTCATCTATATATGTAATATATACAGACTTTATATGTATCTCATTATACACATGCAAACATACATGCATGCATACATACATTATATGGTATATACTCCCAAGAGATCAAAGAAAGAGGAAAAGGAACTAGTCATGCAAAAATTTATAGTAACTCTTTTTATCATGGCAAAGTAATAGAAACTAAGGGATGCCCATCAACTGAGGAACAAATTATGGCACAGAAAAATAATGAAGAACTACTGTGTCATAGGAGATGATGAAAGGGATGGTTACAGAGAAAGTAAAGATATGTATGAAATGATATAGAGTGAAGGTAGCAAAACCAGAACAGTTTAAACAATAGCAACAACATTTGTAAAATGTTGTTGGGAAGGAGATCTCCAGTCAATGTGATAATTAACCATGATCCCAAATGACCAATGATGGGGCAGCTAGGTGGTACAGTGGATAGAGCACCAGCCCTGGAGTCAGAAAGACCTGAGTTCAAATCCAAATGACCAATGATGAAGAATGCTACAGACTCAAGAATAAGACATGATATTTTTAAAATTGACCCACATAGAAATTTGTCTTACTTGACATATTTTAAAAGATCCGTCTCTCCTCACCCTTCCTCAAGGGAGAACTGAGAGAGATGAGATGACAAGACAAGTGCTTGTAAATTTAAAAAGAAAACCAAAAATATAATTCAGAATCATTGAACAAAGTTATTTCTACTATTAAATCTTTCAGGGAAGCTTGGATAAATTTAAAATGCATGTGAGACACTTTATTAGAGAAAAGAAAGTGTTTTTATATAGAATTACAGTCAACAAATAGCACAGTCTTATATTTTCTATACTTTTGAATCACCTGGCTAATAGTTGCCATGTGGTTTGATATAGAATTATGCTTATGAAAGACTTTGTTCTCTTCTGATGCATTGTAACACATCTAACCAGGCTCCAGGTTTACAGAGATGAGATTCAAACTTGGAAATAGTGCTCATAATTACTTTCTCTTTGCCCTCACCCAGAATTCCCATAGGGCTTTCTTTGAAAATGCCTCAGATAGAACTCAGGTTTAGTTCTCCATAGATTTGCATAACAGGTTCTCTAATTCTAATATAAGCACTAAAGATAACAATGTATATTGAGTAGACAATAGCCTCTTTCCCAGCCCTTAGAAAGCACATAAGGTAATCATAATAGCCTAAACTACACAGATTCTTATATGAGGGAATAAAATATTTAAATAACATCATTTCAAAAAAAATTGAAGAAACCATCAATAAACTCCTTAAGAAAAAGTCTTATGGGGGCGGCTAGGTGGCGCAGTGGATAAAGCACCGGCCCTGGAGTCAGGAGTACCTGGGTTCAAATCCAGTCTCAAACACAATAATTACCTAGCTGTGTGGCCTTGGGCAAGCCACTTAACCCCATTTGCCTTGCAAAAACCAAAAAAAAAAGTCTTAGGGCAGCTAGGTGAAGCAATAGGTAGAGCACCAGCCCTGGAATCAGGAGGGCTTGAGTTCAAATCCAGTCTCAGACATTTAATACTTACTTAGCTATGTGATGTTGGGCAAGTCACTTTTAACCCCATTATCTTTCAAGAACCAAGAAAAGAAAAAAAAGAAAAGTCTCCAAGTCCAGACGAATTTACAAGTAAATTCTACCAAACATTTAAGGATAATTAATTTCAATTCTACATGAAATATTTTTAAAAATAGAAGGAGTTCTTCCAAATTCCTTTTATGACCCCACTATAGTGCTGATACCTAAACCAGGAAAAGTCAAAAAAAAAAAGAAAATTAATGACCAATCTCTCGAATGAACATTGATGAAAAATCAAATAAAATTTTAGCAAAGAGATTATAAGAAGTTATTACTAGAATAATATATCAGGATCAGATAGAATTTATACCAGTAGGCAGAGATGGTTCAATATTAAGAAAACATTCCATATAATTGAATATATCAATAGAAAAAATAACAGAAATCATATTATATCAATAGATACTGAAAAAGTCTTTGAAAAAATTCAACATCCATTCCTATTAAAAATACTGGAGAGTATAGGAATAAATGGAGTTTTCCTTAAAATAATAAGCATCTATCTAAAACCATCAACAAATAGGTTATGTGATGGGGATAAACTAGGAGCATTTCCAATAAGATTGAGATGAAACGAGGATGCCTATTATCACTATTGTTATTTAATATTGCATTAGAAATATTAACTAGCAATAAGAGAAGAAAAAGAAATTGAAGGAATCAGATTTGACAACGAGGAAGCAAAACTTTCACTCTTTGCAGATGATATGAGGGTATACTTAGAGATCTAGAAAATCATCTAAAAACTACTTAAACAATTAACAACTTCAGCAAAGTAGCAGGATATAAAATAAACTCATAAAAATCATTAGCATTTCTATATATGAACAACAAAGCCAAAGGGCAGGAGATTGAGAAATTCCATTTAAAATAACTGCAGACAACATAAAATACTTGGGAATCTACCTCCCAAGGCAGACACAGAAACTTTATGAGCACAATTACAAAACACTTTTCACACAAATAAAGTCAGACCTAAACAATTGGAAAAAGTCAATTGCTCATGGTTAGACTGAGCTAATATAATAAAAAATAACAATTCTACCTAATTTAATTGCTTATTCAATGCCATTACAGTCACACTATCAAATAATTATTTTACAGAACTAGAAAAAATATTAACAAAATTCATCAGGAGCCACAAAAGACAAGAATATCAAGGAAACTGATGCAAAGGAATGTAAAGGAAGGTGGCCTAGCTGTACCAGATCTAAAGCTATACCATAAAGCAGCAGTCTTCAAAACTACCTGGTACTGGTAAAGAAATAGGGTAAGACAGGTACAAAAGAAACAGTGGTAAATGACCATAGTAATCTATTTTTTGACAAACTCAAAGACATTAACTTCTGGGATAAGAATTCACTGTTTGGCAAAATTGTTGGGAAAATTGGAAAATGATATGACAAAAACTAGACATAGATCTACATCTCACCCCTATACCAAAATAAGGTCAAATGAACATAGGAGTTAGCCATAAAAGGGTAATACCATAGACTAATTAAGAGATCAAGAAATACTGTCAGATCTATGAAAAAGGGAGAAATTTATGACCAAACAAGAATTAAAGTACATTACAAAATGCATAATGAATGATTTTTGACTATATAAATTTAAAAGATTTTTTATTAGTATAAAACCAATACTGCCAGTAATAGAAGGAAAATCACTTTAGTGGCTGAATAGAGAATGGATTGGAGTGGGGAGATATTTGAGGGAAGCAGATTCACCAGCGAATTATTGTAATAATCAAGGTGTGAAGGGGTGGATTTGCACTATAGTGAGGTCAGTGTAGAGAAGGTGTATCTGAGAGTTGTTGCAAAGGTGAAATTGGTAGACCCTGGCAATAGTTTGGATGGGGGGGGTAAAGAGGAGCAAAAATAATGAGGAATTCAAGATAACTCCTGTGTTGTGAGCCTGAGGGACTTGAAGGATAGTATTGCCTCCTAAAGTGATAGGGAAGGCAGAAGGTGGAGAGGTTTTATGGGGAAAGTTAGTGAGTTTTGTTTTGGATTTGAGTTTCAGATGTCTATTGGACATCCAGTTCAAGAAAGGCCATTGGGGTTGCAAACTGGAAGTCAGCAGAGATTGGGGCAGGAAAGATAGATTTAAGAATCATCAGCCTAGAGATAGTAATTAAATCTATAGGAGCTGATGAGATCCAAATGAAGTAGTACAGATGGAGAAGAGAAGGGGGCCCAGGACAGAATCCTGGGGAACACCAAGGATGAGAGAGAGAGAGAGAGAGAGAGAGAGAGAGAGAGAGATCCATTTTGGAGGATGAAACAAAGGAAATAGAAAAAGTGATTAGCTAGGTAGGAGGAAAGAAGCTGGGAGAGAATGTCATCCTGAAAATCTTGAGAGTAAAAAGTATCATGGAGAGATAAGCAATGTCAAAGACTGCAGAAGACATGAAGAATGATTGAGAAAAGAACATCAGATTTGGCAACTAAAGAAATCCTTAGTAACTTTGAAAAGAGCAGGTTGAGAGGAATGAGAAGGTTAGAAGCAAGAAATTAAGGAGTTAAGAAAAAAGGAGAGAAAATGGAGGCACCTGTTGTAGACAGCCTTTTCCAGTTTACCTACAAAAGGCAGAAGAGATAAAAGACTATAGTTACTGGGGATGGAAAAGTTATGGTTTTTTTCAGGGCCCAGAAATCTGGACATGTTTGTAGGCAATAGCAAATGAGCTATTTTTGCTCATTTTGATAGGGGAGCAGTGGAAAAATAAGTGAAAGAATGGGAATAATAGAAGGACTCTTCATCTTTGAGATGGAGCTTCTTTTTAATTTTGAAACATTCTCCTTCTGTTGTGTTATAGCTCTTGTTCTTTCTATTTACCATGTAATTGTCATTGTATATATTGTTTTCTTGGTTTTGTTCCTTTCACAATGAGTTCACTGAAGTCTTTGCATGATTCTCTGTATTCATTTCGTTCATTGTTTCTAAGGGTATAGTAATATTCTGTTACATTCATGTTCAGTTTGTATACCTATTCTCTGATTGATGAACATCTACTTTGTTTCTACTTCCACACTGCCTCAGTAAGTGGTGCTATAAATATTTTGGTGTGTATAGTGAAAGTCTTTGAAAAAACAAAAGAAAAGGGGTAGCTAGTGGCTTGGTAGATAGAGTACTGGAGTCAGAAGGACCTGAGTTCAAATCCAATTTCAGACACTTAATAGTTCTTTAGCTGTCCTTGGGCAAGACACTTAACCCCATTGCCTTATAAAAATAAAAAAAATGAAACAAATAACAATAAAAACCAAATCATTGACCTAGTTGATATTATTTATCTAGTGGAATCAAAGAATATGAACACTTTAGTCACTTTGCATGATTCCAAATTGCTTCCTAAAATGGTTGTACAAAATCCTTATTATAGTATTAGTGTGTTAGTCACAACTCATCCAACATTTATTATTCCTCTCTTTGCGAACAGATTGACAATGAGGCAAAACCTTAGTTTTTTTCTAATTTGCATTTTTCTTATAATTAGTATTTTGGATGATTCTTCCAAATGATTATTAATATTTTATAATTCTTTTGATAACTATTCTACTATTGGAGAATGGCTTTTGGTTTTGTTTCTGTCTGTGTTTGTGTGTGTGTGTGTGTGTGTGTGTGTGTGTGTGTGTGCAGCTAAGAGTGCACACCTGAGCATGCATAATATTACTAAAGATTTATTCCTACTTCTTTTCTTGAATACATTTTGTTTGTGCAACAATCTCACATTTTCATATAAAACAAATTATCTATTTTATTTCTTTTAAATACCTCTGTACCTTTTTGAGTTAAGAATCTATCTCCTACCCCTAGCTCTAAAAAAAGTATGTTTCTTTTAAATTTTTAGTGGCATTATCTTTAATATTCAGATTGCATTGCCATTTTGAACTTCTTATGAAATATGATATAAAATATTTATTTAAAACTAATTTCTACTTGATTTCTTTCCTGTTTCCCCAGCAATTCTTATCAAATGACATAAATAATTTATTTTTAGGGGTGTATCAAATACTGGATTATTAAATCTCAGCATTTTTTAATTCTTCTTCATCTATATATAGTCTGTTCTACTTTTGAATTTTTAAACTAATACTAAAAGCTTCTGGTGACAGATGCATTGTAATGTTGTCTGAGATCTTGAAGTGCTATTCTCCCTCTCTTACTACCATTTTTTTCATTATTTTCCTTAAGAGTTCAGATCCTTTATTCTTCAAAATGATTGTTATTATATTATTGAGTACTGTAAACTGTTCCTTTGGAATATTGATTGGTATAGCATTTAGGTAGTATTATCATTTTTATTATACTGGTATAATGAACACTATAAAATTGTTCTTTCATTTCTTAAGAATTATTTTGTAATTGATTTATACATGTACTTAGTGTACAGTTGTAGATTGCTAATCACTTAATGCATTTCCATTTCTATTATTGATTATTGGTTTTATTATTATTATTACACAGACATGCTGTTGATTTTTGTGGATTTGTTTTGTGGCAACTTTACTAAAGCTTTGCATATCTTTGTTGATTCTCTAGAATTTTCTAATTAACTCATCAGCAAATAAAAATACTTTTATCTTCTCTTTTCCTATGCCTAAATGCCAAAAGGCATTTATGCTTTTTATTTTTTCTCTTGTCATATTATTGCTAGCATTTCTAGAATTATATCAAAAATTGAGAGAGTAGGCAACCTTATTTTAATGTTGTATTTATTGGAAAAGCTTCTATCTCTTTTGCATATAATATTTAATTTTGGTTTTAGATAGATACTTTTATAATATATTTTTAAAGACCCCTTTAACCTATATTTTGTAGAAGTTATTTTCTTTTTAGCATAAATGAGTGTGGTACTTTGTCAAAAGGTTTTTTTCCTTGTATCAAGATAATCATGTGATTTTAGATGATATATCAGCTGTACCAAGAGAAAGCTCCCAATTTCTCTCAAATGGAAATTCCCCCAAAATCTTTAGAATAGTAAGTTATAAATCAGAGATATATTAAGTTCCTCTATTTTTCTACTTCTTCACAAATTCTTTCTAGTCTTTCAATGGCCTCTTCCCAAAGAGACTTGGAATCTCAAGTGTCCTCTCTTGAAGGTAGAAACAAAGACTCCCTCTCTTCTCCCAAATTCTCAATAATTCCTTCTATCATGCACTATATGGCAAAATTATTCTCTTTAGCAATGGGGAGAGTCTTCCCCAAATGTACCAAACTTGCACCTCTGACAACACAATTATTTAATGGCAAAGGACAAAACTAGATCATTTTTTTTACTTTCTGCCTGGCATTTTTTCCACTTTTATCATGTTTGAAGTTTTTCTTTGGATAAAGGAAAAAATATTATGAATTATATAATATCTCCCTTATTCAAGCAATAATACCTTGATCAATACTACAACTGCCTTATGGCTTCATTCAAAATCCCTTTGATTTAAAATCATAGACCACCTAGGCAAAAGTTTCTTATTTAAGTTACTGTTCTCCATTTCCTTATATACATCTTTATCAGCCTTTTCTCCCTTTCCTATTCCTATTTCATTTTACAGCCTCCCTTTCCATTATTCTCTATAGAAATCTCACTCTATTGCCAACAAACTTACCCCTTCATATTAGACTTCTTTGGGGTTTTTTTCTCACCTCCTTGCAACTATAGAAGCAAAGCTCTCTTAAAAAGAATTGTATCTCTGATCAGATCTCCAGAACTGGAAGTATCTTTTCTTATACACTCATACTTAGCCAAGAGGAAGAATAGACATGTGCCTTCATTATTTCTCCTTCTTCCAAATCTTACTTTTACCAAGATCTTTCCAGTTCAATCCATCTATAAATAATCATCCTAACCAGATCCTGGGAATTGATTTCTACTGCCTCCCAGTAGTCCCTTCTTTATCAAAGAACCTTGTTCATAGAGTTCCAGTTCACTTCACCACAACTCCTATTAAATATTAAAGTTTTCATTTCATTTCATTTAGGAATAAAAACTGAAGCTGAATTGCATCTTCTGATTGGCATCTTTGTCAGTTGATATTATTTCAAATACCCTTCCTTCCTGATTCATCATTCTCTTCACTTAATCACACAAATATTTATTAGCTGCACTGGTTGCAAGGCAAGAATGAGGGATTACAGGTATATAATCAGAGTGCTTTCAGTGGTATCCTCATAATGTCAGGCAATATCAAGGAAGGCTTCTAATGTTTGAGTCCTTTCTCTCTAGTTCTAGTTCCACTGTCAATCAGCACCTGCTCTACCATTTATAGGTTACTTTAAAAACTTTGAAATAAGCTCATATCCAGCTTTCTGCTGGACACTCCACCTGAATAATGAAGAATAGGTTGCCACTATTCCTCAACTCATCAAGATTCATATCTTATGAGTCTTCCTTTACTCTGCACTCTCCCTCATCCTCCTCCATCTGTCTGATCAGTTGCTAAATCTTGTAATTCTTCTTCCCCAAAATGTCTCCCATCTGTGCATAGTTCTATTAATTTAATTCCTCTGCTCAGGAAGTTTCAATTGCTCTCTATTACCTCTAAGATAAAAATACTAATATATCTGCATGATCTTTAAAGTTCTTTACAGTATGACTCACAGTCTCACAGTCTACCTTGCCTTACTTCTTACAAATTGCTTACTCCCTGACTTGTACTCTACAATCCAACCAAACTGACCTGCATGTTATTTATTCATATACAATATACCCTTTCTCACCTCCATACTATTGAATGGACTGCTGTTCTCCATGAATGCAAAATATTACTTCTTCATCTATTAGCTAATTTTCTTCTAAATTTAGCCACAAACCAACCTCTATCAAAGGAATTTGCCCAGTCCCCACATTTTCTACTGTCCCCACCACAATACATCATTTTGGTGTTACTTGAGTGTAAACAAGATATTTTCCCAGGAATAAGCTATATGCTCACTTTTTCCTGTGTAATGTCATAGCACAGTAAGCATATGAAATGAATGCAGCATCTTTAGAGAAACTTAGACCATTTAGCTTATCTATTCCCCTCATTTTATAAGAAATGCACCTAGAGAAGAGGTATGACTTGTCCAGGTTCATGTAGCTAGCTTCATTGGAACAGTCTCCTGATTCCCAGTTCAGTACTCTTTTCATTCTATCATATTTCATTTGTTTATGAGAATAAGTTGCATTATAAACATTAAAACTTTTAATTATAAAATAAAAATAGAAATAAAATAGTATATAATAGGAAAATAATAAAATAGTAACAAATAGTAACAAACAGGAACTTTTATGACATATGTATGTCTCACTATCTAGATATTTCAAATAATAAAATATTTGCCCATCAATATTCATGTATATAAATGCATATGTGTATCACAAGACTTTTCAAAGACTGGTAATTTCCTTGTAGAGGGAACTTTCAATGAGGAAGCTTCCTCTACCATTGTCAATCAATATCTGTTCTTCAGTTTCTAGTTTTAGA
This sequence comes from Macrotis lagotis, assembly GCF_037893015.1. Lineage (NCBI taxonomy): Eukaryota > Metazoa > Chordata > Mammalia > Peramelemorphia > Peramelidae > Macrotis > Macrotis lagotis. The sequence continues at coordinate 254,926,394 of NC_133658.1, read as the reverse complement.
GATTTACTTGAGGTCCTGGGAAGGTATGATCTGTCTAGGGTCTTAGAGCCAGTCTGTGTCAGGTCTTCCTGATTTAGAGACCAGCTATCTATCTACCACAGAACACATTATTTGTCATTATGTATAAAATAAAACAATAGAGAAAGTACTGCCTCTAGTTTCAAGAGAACTTGGTTTAAATCATATCTCAAACACTTAGATCAAGCTCATGCATTAATTGATGCAAAATTTTAATTTTAATTTTATGCTGAAATCAACATTTTTATCTTTTTTTCTATTTTCTTTGCCTTTGGGTTTTAAAAATTGCACTGGGGGTGTGGCTAGGTGGTGCAGTGGATAGAGCACTGGCCCTGGAGTCAGGAGTACCTGAGTTCAAATCCAGCCTCAGACACTTAATAATTACCTAGCTGTGTGGCCTTGGGCAAGCCACTTAACCCCATTGCCTTGCAAAAACCTAAAAAGAAAAATTGCACTGGGTCAATTAATACAGCTTCCTTCTTTGAGATATCCTTCAGTTCTAGTATTTCCATCTATGCAACTTTGATAATTAGTCACTTAAGTTTCCCTGGGCCTCAGTTTCCTTTTTCTGTAAAATGAGGGGGTTGGACTAGGAAGCCTCTGACATTTCTTTTAGTTCGAGATATATGATGTTATGACCATCTTAAGAGAGTTTTACTGCTCAGGGACATGTTGGATTGATATTACTATTAAAGATATTATTTTCACTTTTAAAACAACTCAGTTTAGAATGACACTCTGAATTCTGATTAATATCACAATATAGTTCCACTGTTAGTGACCACCAAAATCATACTTCTTCAGATTTATTAAGCAAATCTTAGTTGTCTAAAATTTGAACTATCCAGAGTGATAAAACTCAAACATTTTCTTGATTTTCTCACCTGGAAAGCAGTTATGCCATCTCCACATCCTTCCTCTCTTCCCCCGACCCCATGGTTGTTACAGTCTCATCAATCACTAAGCACAGCTGGGAATTGTTCTTCTGAAGTTTCTAAAGCACTCTCTAGTCTTGCTTATTATGTTCTTTCAGCTTCCATAACTAAAAATGTACCTTTTGGTCATAAGCTCAGGAAATAGTCCTTACTTTTCTAAAAACTAGTGGCTTATTTATTCATCTCACAAGTAGTTCTGTGAGAAAACAAGCACATTCTTGGAAGTATACTTGTTTGTATTTGTGCAGTTAAATGCAGTATGTTCATACGTCACTGGCCTTTTTTTATCATTTTAGTGCAGGCATTATAGAAATGGAGAATATGTTTGAGTTTCTTTTGCATATCTGAATATGATCTCTTATAGATTTTCTGGAAGTAACATGTAATAGTATATGGTAAATACAGTAATATATAGTAAATTAGAGACCTGAATAGAGTAATTAGATCAAGATTAGTGCATAGCAGGGCAGCTAGGTGGCACAGAAGGGGCAACTAGGTGGCACAGTGGGTAGAGCACTGGCCCTGGCTTCAGGAGGTCCTCAGTTCAAATCCAGCCTTGGACACTTAATAAATTACCTAGCTGTGTGACCTTGGGCAAGTCACTTAATTCCATTGCTTTCTAAAAAACAAAATAGGGGCAGCTAGGTAGCATAGTGGATAAAGCACTGGCCTTGGAGTCAGGAGTACCTGGGTTCAAATCCGGTCTCAGACACTTAATAATTACCTAGCTGTGTGGCCTTGGGCAAGCCACTTAACCCCATTTGCTTTGCAAAAATCTAAAAAAAAAAACAATAAAAAAAAGATTAGCACATAGCATTTTAGACTAAATAGATAATTATATATGGAGACATATATATATATATATATATGGATAGACTATAGTATATAGATACTGTAGATACTAGGTATAAGAAATATACAAACTATAGGATCTGTATATACTATATTTTAGTATAATGATGAAAAGCACCAAATTTTGAATTAGAAGACTAAAGTTTGTGATTCAGTATTATTACTTACTATTTAGGCAACCTTGAGCAAGTCACTTAAACTTTCCAGCCATGTATCCTATTTGTTACTTTATATGAAAATTTGGGTTTACAATGTAACCTTTTTTCAAATCTTACTGCAAACACTAAGTAACAGTATAATTATAAGACTGTCATTTACCTTCTCAAAGCTTCAGATTCCTCATCTAAAAAACAGAAGAAATGATACTTATGGTACAGATCTCACAAGGTTGTTGGGAGAAAAGTATTTGACAACCCTTAAAGTTCAGTGAAACCTAGCTATTATTAAAGAAACTACTTGTAAAATAGAAAGAGCATTGTCTCTGGAGTCATAGGTTTTGGGGTCAAATCCTGCCTCTGGTATTTATTACATACGTGACCTTGGGCAAACTATTTAATTTCAGGGCCTTAGTTTTCCCATCTGTAAAATGACAGATGAGATTGGACTATATAAGCTCTGAGATCCCTTCTAGCTCTAGATCTGGTATCTTCATCCTCTCTAAATATGAACACCTTGGGCCAGTACTTTTACTTCTCTGGACTCTATTTTCCCCATTGCAATATGCAGAGATGGAATTAAATGTGTAAGAATTCTGCCAACTCTAAAATTTCTGTCTTTGAACTCAGAAATTTAGTATTCAATACTATAATTCATTGGTCAAGTCTCTTTTTTTTCTGGGGAATGTGTTGAGACCTAGAAAGGGACATCCTAAAATAGAAAACTTGTAAAATTTGTCTGAATTCAGATTGTCTGTATGTTTTAAACACTCTGGTATTTCTATCAGTTCTTCTTCCACTGGTTAAGATGGGAGGAATGAAAGGAGATCCTGATATATTAAAAACATATACTCAAAGTCATTCTGTGGAGGGAAAAGACTGGAAACTATAATGTTTCCAAGGTTGTCTTCCTTAAGTTTACCATTTACCCATAATAACTGGAGGTTGGAAGACAGACTTTATATGAATACATATTTAGATTATTTCTACCCCTCCCAATTTTTTCATCCTCCAAAATACTCAGGTTTTTTATTTAAATTGGTTCCCAAAAGCTATGATTTGAAAAGTCCAAACTTACAGGAGAGTGGTTACATGTTCTTTGTGTGGCCATAATGGGGTTATTTATGGGAGATGGAGGCCACATTGTGGGAAAGATTAAAGGTTTTGATAATAAACGAAAGCAAAAGCCCAGGAACTGGGTGTCTCCTTATAGCAGTGACTCTCCAAATAGGATAAATCATTCAAGCCACCATTAAAACTTCAAGAAGATTGCTTGTAAACCTCTAAGCCATGCCAATAAAGCATATTCTGGGGCCGGGAGCAGCCCATATGGTGGGACTAAGCAGTTTTTCCAAACTAAAGACCATTCACCATTTATTTAACTCCAGTGCTAGTGGCAGTACTATTCAGGACAGTGGATCAGGGATCCCAAGTGCATTAATTTTCTCCTTTCCCTTGGGAGACAGTGGGTGGCAGGGAGACACAACTTGGCCATCTGGTGGTAAAAGGTAAGGTTTGGAGATACAATTTGTCTCTGAAGAATTGCAAGATTCTCATAAGGATCTAGCTTATATAGGATTTGTTATTAGTGTGATTTCCACAGGTATCTCACTAAAGAACTTTAGCATTTTTAAAAATTGGTCACCAGGAAATCAGGTGAACAGTCAGAGATCTCTCCTTGATACACACATCTTTCAGTCACATACATTTACAATTTAATAAGACAAGTCTAATTGTCTATAACTTCTCCCATCCTCTCCTTTGAAAAGGCCAAGGTAGTAGAGAGAACCATAAATCACTTCAGATGTACTTGTGACATGTCTTGGGTAAGTAGGCCCTAGTGAGCTGTGAATGTATCTACTTTCCACATCAGAAAATGAAAGTATTTAACAAATTCAGGAGATACCTAGCACAAGACTAAAGGATACAATCTTTTCATGCTAATTTACAATTTGGGGTTCCTGGAGCTCTTGAGGAGGAACAATATAACATTTCAAATTTAGCTCATGTGCCAATAATAATAGTAAAGATCCAGGACAAAACAAGAATGTTTTCTATTATAGCATCTGACACCTCTTGTCAGAGTACTGAATGAACTGTTCCTGAAATATAATCTCACTCTTCTTCTCAGTTTTATATTTTTAAGTTTGGAACAGCTTCCAGAGAGAAAGAAATAATGTCACTTTTCAGAGGTGGATAATATCTATCTAAAAAGAACAGTGTTCCAATAAGATTGTGAATGGAAAAAAGTGAAATTGAATAATATCTAAAAATTAAAGCAGAAGTGATATAAATATTTATGTGCATAAGTGATATTATTCCCCATAAGTGTAAAGTTATAAATAGTTCTCTCTTAAAGAGAAAGAATGAGAGAGAGAGAGAGAGAGAGAGAGAAAGGAGAAGTAGATTGAGGAAAATATTCATGTTTCACATAATTCTGTATTTAGGATTAGGGCACATTTGAACTTCAGTATTCATCATTCCTAATAATAATAGCCACTGATATTTATATAGCACTTTAAGGTTTATAGAATAGTTTATAAAATTCATTTTATCATATATATATATTTGAGATATATCTAGAAGTATAGATGAAATAAAATATTCATAATTCATAATAATTTGATCACTTCGGTTTTCATATGGTTTTTTTAGACTCTCACTCCTCCATCACCTGCTCACTCCCACCACTGTTCACAAACCTGCCTTAATATCACAGGCTAATATTAAGCTGAATAAGAGAGTGGTCTTAAAGATCTGTATGGGGAAATTGAGTAGAGAAATTAACTCATTATTCTATGAAGAATATTTTCATCTTTTTCATATAATACTAGAAATAGAAACAAAATAAAATTTTTAACATTGACATAATACTGTTTCTCTATTATAACTGTACAAACTATATTTTTATTGACTGTCTATGTAATACAATAATAGGCATGATAATTAATATATGTAATGTCTGCATTCCAAAGACATGGCTTTTTTCAAGCTGTGTGTAGAGAATTTCTATTCTCTCCAGCTACTGCACTATTGCCAAATCCATTCATTATTACTGCGGAGATTACAAGTTAATGTGGAAATCTTGATGTGACTTCAGCAAATAACAGCATCTAGTAGCTTTCTCTGGCATTTCCATTTTATGGCATCTTTTTATATTCGGCAGTAGGGCATTCTGAATAAAAATGAGACAGGCTTTTAGGGTTTCTTTTTATTATTAGCATTTGGTAAAAACAGCCTTAATGAGCTGTTAAGAGTCATTCCCCATCCTATTGTTGGGGCTGCCTGGGAGCCCATAAAGTGTTAAAAAGCAAAGGAGAATTTATGATCCCTGATGCATCCCCTTCCTGACACAATTCTTCAGAAAGGAAGATCTTTAGTCTAGGAAGCTCCTCTATTTAAATGCCTTGGATGTTCTGTCTGAAGTAATAATTAAACTTTATTAAATTTAATCACAGAATTGAGGCCACCAATTTGTGTGTGAAAAGCTAAAGTGATTCTGGGTATGATTCTCCATCATTCCCAGGTGGTACCTCTATCATAAAACCCTTTTCAAAAATGCATTTGATTTTTCAGTGAAGTCTATATTTCTAGAAATCGACATGAAAATTTCTCTAAAGAGTGAGAACTAAAAAAAAAGTGACAGTTCAGTGGCAAATGTACCTACAAAAATACCCTGTAGTTCTCTAGACAAGTTACTTCTGTCCAAGAAGGACCAATAGCTGAATACCCCTATAAAAGGGGAAAGTCACTACTGTCTCATTGGAGATTGACAGTTTTATTCAACCTGGAAGGAGAAACCAGGAGGCAGGGAGTTCCCTGATATTAGTACATCAGATTGTTCTCTCACCACATTCAATTTTGATCAGTGTATAGCATGGAAACAATGTAAAGACTTCAGACTGCCTTCTGTGAGGGGTGGGGGGGAGGGAAGTGAAAACGGGGTGGGGGGATTGCAAAATTAAAAATAAATAAATATGTTTTGAAAAAAAGATTACTACAACAGAAAAAAAATGGAGCCCCCAGAATCCATTTTCTCTTTGAAAATGGAATTGCATGGAAAATTATTCCTCTCCCACCATAGGTGATGAAGAAGAAATAAACTTTATTGGCAAAGGTGGAGGTCTTTTATTTTTAAACAAAAATTTAGGCCTTTAAATTTTAGATATTAGACAAATTAGAAAGTAGTCCAATCCCTATCACTTCGTGGGATTTTATTTGTTTGTTTAAACTGTTCTTCTATAAGAGGAAACATTCTCAAAAGCCTAAGATCCAGGGGCTAGCAATTGTAAACAGGTTGGTGAATGGATCTCACTGGAAGTCATGCTTGTGATCTCATTTGCACTCCCCAGGCTCCAGAAGCTGGAGGCAGTGGCAATACAAGACCTAGAGTTAGAGTTGGAGCCAGAGTCGAGATGGACATTGGCAATATGAGAACAAGGGACTTCTAGAGTCAGGGGCATCAGGGCCAGGAGTCACCTGAGCAGATACAGGGGAAAATATGATTCAAGATCATCTACCTCCCCAGTGGTTTCTACATCCCCTTCACCATTCAATTCTCAGAGTCCTCAAGATGTCTCTGGAGGCTCCTGGAGTTATGGCAGCTAAAGAAAGAGAAAAACTAGCAAAAATGATTGATGAAGGCATTTGAGACACTTGAGGAGAAATGGGCCCAGTGACTGGCAAAGAAGGAAACCACAGAACAGAAGAAGAGGAAAGATGGGCTGGACCATGGGGTTACACCAATACTGACAACTCTTTAGAGACAACAATGTGCTGGGAACATTCATATGGAACAAGGCACTAGAAAAGAAGGTGATCATCCACCTGGAAGAGAAAAAGCTTAAGGAGACAAACAAGAGAACCCAGGAAAACAATTGACTAGAATCACAGAAGGTGGAGCAGCTGGGCTTGGATTGAGAGAGGGAAAAGGGCTTTGGGACCAAGAGCTGGAGAAACTTCAAAAAGAGGAGGCAGAACACTTCAAAAGATAGGAGGAACAGAAACATATATTCCACCTTCAACAAGTCAAATTTCATTCTAAATGCCAAATAAGGGATGGGAAGTCCAAGCCCACTGACTTCTTGGCCAAGTATATTAGTGCAGAGGATGATAACCTGGGTGTGGAGATGCATGAGCCCTACACCTTCCTCAATGGCAGATGTGGAAGATCTGCTTGAAGACATACAGGTATTCCTGACCCCAAATTATGATTTCTGAAAGAGACAGACAGATGGAGCCATCCTTTTTGTTGAACCTTCCTGGAGGAGTTATTCTACATTGCTATTTTCTGTTTTCTTTTTGTTTGTATGATGGAACACGAGGGTATACATTCTTTGTCCTATTTTTTCCCTTTTGAAGTCCTCCTTTGTATGTAGGTTCAATATCACAATTTCTTTAAGTACTACTTTCAACTAAATAAAAGTAATTTTGGAGTTTTTTTAAAAAGCCCAAGAATCTATTGGACTTTCATAAGTAGCAGAGCCATGATCTGATCATACGTCCTCCAACTTCAGACACAATGAAAGCTCTTTCCACTACACTGTACTGATTAATAGCCTTCAAATTATACTATTTTCCATACTCTGGCTCTGTAATTGGACTCCAAGCTTCCTAGTCCAGATAGTATTTCTGTTTGACCTGAAAATGACATTGAATCTTTCATCAAAATAGCAATGGATTTTGTAAGAGCTGGGGGGGGGGGGATTCTTAGAACATAGAATGTTAAATCTTGAAGGGACTTTGAATATGGAACATAGAATGTCATAGCTAGAAGGGAACCTCAGTGAGAGAGACTTCTCCCTCATTTATGGATGAGAGAATTGAGGTCTACAAAGGAAAAATGACCTTCTATTTAGAAGGTATTCTTGTACCTAATTAGGTATTCTTACTGTTAGAGCATGCCTCTGTAAACAAAGTTAGCCATGAAAAATTAGGTGGTGTCTCAGAAAACATTCAAAGTAAATCAGAATATTCTCTTTATAGAGAATTTATGGTTGATACATATGTTCTTTCCTCCATAATCTAATTCCAACCAGCCCAATCTAATATGCATTTATTAAATATCTTTTATGGTTATATTTACAGAGATAAATCCTCATTTTAAAGAGAAAATAACTGAAGTGCAGAAAAATTCAAGATCACACAGCTAGTCCTTATCCTTGACAAAGCCAGAGAACTCAATCATCTTCTAATTTCTAATCTAGTTTACTTTCCATTATTGTACATCATGCTGAATCACATGCTTGAACCTTAAAGAGAAAGAATTCAACAAATTCAAATTCACCAAACAGAAACAATGTGTTTAGGTTTACAAATGTTCTGAGACTTTTGGACATTCTATTACTATATAAATATGAAATGAAGGGCAGTCAGATGGCAAAGTGGATAGAGTACCAGAGTGAGACTTGAACTCTAATCTGATCTCAGACATTTACTACCTTTATGACCCTGGATAAGTCACTTAATTCTGTTTGCTTCAGTTTTCTCATGGAGAAGCAAATGGCCAACTAATCCAGTATCTTTAACAAGACATTTGTAAATGAAGTCAGAGAGTCAGACACAATTTGGAATAAATGAACAACAATAAAATATGTAATGAATGCACTGAGTTTGACTCCAACTATATAAAAGCAAAAATAACAAATATGAGTTCTGTTCTCCAGATAGAATTTCCTACATAAATTACTGATAGTAAGAGGATTTGGATAAGTATAATGAGGTAAAGTGCTAGGAGAAATTTAAGATAACTTTCTCCCAGGGCAAGGGAGAAAAGAAAGAATGGGAAAGGCTTTGGGGAGAGGGTTTTTATCTGCAGTGGTCTTTGGAAAAAAGGGAAAGACTTTCACATCAAATAAACCCATAGGTATACCAATGATTGTCATCACTTTGAAACAGACAAGGCCAGTAAGTTGCATGTTATGGGTGAGAATACGCTAAACTTAGAATCAGAAAACCAAAGTTTGGGTCCTTTCACTGACAATGGCTGTTTGATAAGCTTGATCAATTAGCTTACTCTCACTGAGTCTCCATTTCTACAGGATGAAGCCTAAGTGAAAGTCTACTTTTGGTACAGTAATCACTGGGTTGATACTCAGAGGACCTGTGTTCAAATACTGCTCACACTGCCTCTGTGACATAAAGTATATAACCTATAATTGTTTCTCACTTCCCTTATCTATGAAATGAAGAAGATTCAATTAGATTGCCCTCAAAGTAGGGGTATCAAACATATTACCCCTACCACCACTACCACCAACCATAACCATACTCCCTCCAAATGTGGACTGAACCTGACTGATTAAAATGTAATTGGGAAATATTTAATAAAATAAAATACAATATGACAAAGATCAGGGCTGTCCAAAATGCAGCCATGGGCTGCATAGGGTGATTTTATGCAAGTGCCTGTGGATTTACTAAATGCTTTAGTAAATGCTCACTAAAATATATTGTCTGTTGTTTCAATAAAAACTTTTAAAAAATAGGATTGGACAGCCCTGACATAGATGGTTTTAAAATTTGTTTTTCTAAATCACTATGTCTTTAGCAGAGATTCTTCTGTACAAACTATTTCTATTTGAGTTTGATGACTGCTTTAGAGCTCCAAATTTCTGATGCTATAATATATCAGCCAAATGATCTGCACCAGATTATTGTGAGAATCAAATGAGATAATTGTAAAGTGCTTAACATAGTGATTGGCATGTAGTAAACATTTAATATAATAAATACCTATTTCCTTATTTCATTTGTTTTTAGCAGTTCAAATGAGATAGTGAATATGAAAGCCACTTAAATTGAGATGACTTGTATCAGGTGAGTTAAACTATCACCACCATCTTGACTACTACTATCTCACCTGACACCTATTTAAAGATAGCCAGACTTAAACCCCTGGGTCCTTAGGAATAGCAGTCCCCTTCAGACTACTCATTGCTTCTTCTGGTTCTATAGGCATTAATGAGGAGAAATCACTATGGAGAAAAGGTCTACCTCATGTCCATCAATTGGTAATGGCTACACAAGTGATATATGAAAATGAACAGAACAATTTATATGACAACAATATTGTAAAGCAAAACCACCTTGGAAGACTTAGGAATTCTGACCAAATGCTTCAATTAGAGTTATTGGACACTAGAAAGTAATGGACTCAGAGTGCAAATTGAAGCCCATTTTCTTTTTCTTTCTTTTCTTTCTTCTCCCCCTTACCTCTTTTCTCCTTCATTCCTCTCTACTCCTCTCCTTTCTTCTCTCTCTTCTCTCTTCCTTTTCTCCTTGTCTGTCACTGTCTCTATCTCAGTCTCTCCTTCTCTCCTTACCCCTCACTTGAGAGACAACATCTACTAATTGAATTTGAACTCTTCTACCAAGAGATATATTGACAATTGGAAGCACTTCTATCTAAAGGCTGACTTGGGGGATTATCACTATATATCAATTAGGAAGCTATTTTGAGAATTTGAAATTGGCCATTGTCCAGTTCCAGGCTATTTAAGCAGGGTCCTGTAGCAGCCTCTTCTCTCCTTTCTGGTCCTGATCTCTTAAACAGCAGCCCCTGGTAAGAGGCAGGCAATGGTATGAATTTGAAATAAAAGCTACCTGGGGGCTACAAAAAGAGTGTTTGGGACAATAATGTTTTGAGATGTTGTCTTTTTAATCATTATTCCTATTTCTCTTTAGCATAGTCAAACCATGTTACCATAGACATACTATAAGCCATCAATCAAGACCTGCACTATAACATGTTAGGTTACCATAGCAAGAGTGATTAGGAAAGGAGGGGAATGAAGGATCAGGAACTGAGAAAATACAGCCTATGCCTTAGAATTAGGAGGGACATTTGACAAATTGCTGTTCAGATACCCCAAATTTCTAATTTCACTCTTTTTAAACTATTCTACTACTACTACTACTACTACTACTACTACTACTACTATCTCTGCCCATAGGCAAGAGAGTGGATGAGAGCATTCAAAGCCTCCCATAAATTCAAGCTTATCCTACTCACCAAATTTTTCTTATAGGCTTATAGACCTAGAGGGGGAAGGGACCATCACAGTCATCTGGTCCAACTCCTTAATTTTAGACTTCCCTTAATGAAATCAAGGGATATCAAGTGACTTGCCCAAGGTAAACCCAAATAGTAAGTGGTAGAATCAAGATTTACATCTTAGGTCTTGATTCTAAAACCAGGACCTTTCCTAGTACAACTTGCTACATTTTACACTTTTATTAAATTGGACAATTGTGCCTCTCTCTCCCTTTATGGATGGTCTGTGCTATCTTACCACTACTCTATTCACAGGAATGCCCTTTCTTTCCCTTCCCCCAACCCTTGCCTGCTAAATCCCTACCTATCCTTCCCATCTCAAATCCTGCCATCATCAGGAAGTCATCCCTGATCTCCCTCCATAGGGAGGCTTCATGTTAACATATTTTTCATAAAATATTATATTTTATATGTCTCTCTTCACGTCTTATTCCCCTACTAACCTCATCTTCACAAAGGATGGGGACTTGGTCTTTTCTAATTTTAAAACCTCTTTCCAGTTATCTCATTCAGCTCTCTGAGCACAGTAGACTGTAAATAAATGTCTATTCTTCTGCTTAACCAGAGTGCCTTGTGTCTCATTTGGCACACAGTACCTAATCCAGCACTGGCATATTGATAGTCAATAAATCCATGCTGAATTGGGTTAAACTTGTATATCAAGAAGGTAGATCCATTGCCTTCTGTGGGGAGGGAAGTAAGATTAGGGGGGAAATTGTAAAACTCAAAATAAATAAAATCTTTAATCTAGAAAAAAAAAGAAAGTAGATCCAAGTTCAGACTGGGTCAGCTTAGCTTCTTCTTGGGAGAAATCACAGTAGGTCTCTGTTTCCCAGAGTTTCCAACTTCAAAATGTACACATGTGAAAACTATTAAAGAACAAGGCAAAGAAATATATTTGCAAATGTAAAAAAATAGGTGACTGGTACAAAGAGACTATGAATCATACATTCTAAGGGCTTAATCTTTGTCTAATAATAATATTTAAATAGACTGTAGGGAAGGGATTCAATTCCCTTCTCAGTAGAGAAAAATGCAATAAATTCAATTTAAGCTTTACTAAGTATTCACTTTATCTAGTAGGATGTAATGGTGTTCAAGGAGTACTAACATCTCTCTTGGAAGAACTCATTGAGCCTTTTTTTAGGGCTACTTATTCACTTTCGATGTCTGCCAATCACCTGATTCTCACCAGGCTTCAAGAAGTTATAACATTTACAGTGACTAATCCCCCAAGTGTCAGCCTTTAGATAGAAGTGCTTCCAATTGTCAATATATCTCTTGGTAGAAGAGATCAAATTCAATTAGTAGATGTTGTCTCTCAAGTGAGGGGTAAGGAGAGAAGGAGAGACTGAGATAGAGACAGAGAGACAGAGGCAGTGACAGACAAGGAGGAAAGGAAGAGAGAAGAGAGAGAAGAAAGGAGAGGAGTAGAGAGGAAAGGAGAAGAGAGGTAAGGGGGGAGAAGAAAGATCACACATTTAGTACTTAGTACTAATTACTTAGTGCTTAGTAGTAGAATTGGGATTAAAATTCAGATATCTTAATCCATCCTAAAACATATTGGATATCAAATTTACTTTTATAGTTTCAAATTATAAATATTCTGATAATTATGGATATAATATATTAGTCTAGAAGGAGAGATAAGACATGAACAAGAGTCATTACTGGAATAGAGGAGCTGAGTAAATGCTATGGAAATATAGTGTCTCTTAAAACTCTTTCAGCAAAAGAGCTTAAACAGGTTGAAGGATACCTTCTATCCATATCCATAAACTTCTATCCATAGGATACCTCAAATCCAAATTGGGGGAAGGCTGTGAAGATGTCCCCCAGTGGAAGAGATACATGAGAACAATTTGTTCCAATGACTCTGAAGGAGTTTGAAGCAGGCATTAAGGAGCTCTTAGAACTTGGTCAGACATTGAAGACTTCAAGGTCATCCACTGCATCTATTTCCATCACCAGTCATTCTGACTTCTATCTTGCCTCTGCTCTCAGTGACTCAGGAAATGAGAATGAGGTGGATGACTTTATGCAACTCTTCCTCCTTAAAATCCAATTCACACTCAAATCAAGTCATCACCTATGATGTCATTGGTATTCTTTGTCAAGTATTTTGGGCTTTCATAGAAAGTTGAACAAAGAAAGATAAACAGTTCTCTTTCTTCAGAGTACATATTCATAGGGTATATTGGAAAAAACACCAGATTAAAAGTCAAGAAATTCCTGGCCCTGCCACTTATTGCTGTGAAAATGAGCAAGTCACTTAACTCTTAGAATCAATTTTCTTATCTGCAAAATTGGTATAATAATACTTATAACTTCACTAGAGTACCTCGTTTCAAATGAAATACATAGAATTTTGTAAGTCAATGAAGTCACTCATTCATATGAGATATTATGGGTATATATTAATTTATCTTGATTTTTTTTAAATTTCTGCTAGATTAATTTTGAGTGTGCCTATGACAAAGTCAAAGCTATGACATTCAATTCCTATGCTTCCTGATTATTTAGAGAATAAAAAATTCAAACTTGTTTTCTCGATATCTTCAGAGGTTTTAAAAATATTCCTCAAGGGATCAATCGGGGAATGGCTGAACAAGTTGTGGTATATGAATATAAAGGAATGCTACTATGCTACAGTAAATGATGAGTTTCAGAAAACCTAGAAAGAATTATATAAACTGATGCAAAGTGAAGTGAGTAGAGCCAGAAGAGAATTCTACACAATAATAGCAACATTGTACAATGATCCACTGCGATTGACCTAGCTGTTCTCACCAATGCAATGATCCAAGCCAATTCCAAAAGACTCATGATATAAACTTCTATCCATATCCAGAGAAAGGCATCCGAGAAACTGATGGAGTCTGAATGCAAATCAAAACATATTATTTTTACTTTCTCTTCTGTGTGCTTTTTCCATTTGTTCTGTTTCTTCTTTCTAATGACTAATGAAAATATGTTTTATATGATTGCATATATATATATATATAAAACTCTAACAAATTATTTACTGTCTTAGGGATGAGGGGAGGGAGAAAATTTGGAAATCAAAATTTTTTAAATGAGTGCAAAAAATTATCTTTACATATAATTGGAAAAATAACATTATTACAAATATTTCTTAAGGCTGAATCTATACACAGAAATTAAATTCATAGATAGCTAGTTCTAGAAGAGACATAAAAGTTCACCTAATTCAATCCTCCTCATTTTTCAGATTAGGAAACTGAAGCCCAGCAAGATTTAAGTTAAGTGATTTGCTCAAGATCATACATACTTAGTACTAATTACTTAGTGCTTAGTAGTAAAATTGGGATTTAAACTCAGATATCTTAATCCATCCCAAAACATATTAGATGTCAAATTTACTTATAGTTTTATAGTTTTATATCTAAATATTCTGATAATTATAGATATAATATATTAGTCTAGAAGGAGAGATAAGACATGAACAAGAGTCATTACTGGAATAGAGGAGCTGAGTAAATGCTATGGAAATATATGCTCTTAGCATTGACTTCCTTATCTGCTTATGGTCTTTACCAAGAAAACCCCAAATGGAATCACAAAGAGTCGGACTTAAATGAAATGACTAATCAACAACCCATGACACCACCTTGAATGTTGGCCCTAACAATACATATCCTGAAAAGAAAAGAATATATGGGGACAGGTTTTATGGAAGAGCTAGAACAAACATTATCATCATCAAAGAAGAGAGAATGTCACTGGCTAATGGGTAGAGAAAGCACATAAAAATAGCTAGTATTTCCCTTTAGTCTTTATATGAACTGATTTTTTTTTAAACACCAGAGGAACGTAGAGATTGCATAATACTGGAAATAACTATAGTCCCAAAGAAGATCTTCATCTCTGTCACTGAAAATTCCTCTCTTTCTTCAAGACCTAATTAAGGCACCACCTCCTCTCTAAAGCCTTCCTTGGCTAAAAGTATTTATTTACTCCTTTAAAGTTTCTTAGAAATGTTTAGCAGGATTTCTCCTTTCTCTATCCTAAATTATACTTCTTGTGTGTGTGTGTGTGTGTGTGTGTGTGTATACATATATATATATATATATATATATATATATATATATATATTTATATAGTTCCTACTTCCTCCATCTCTACTAGAATATAAATAAGTTCCTTGAGAGCAGGGATAATCATTTTATAGCTTTGTAGTCTTATAAATGAGTATGGTGCCTTACAATAGTAAATGGTTGTTAATAAATGCCTACTTTTTTAATTGTTAATGGTAATAATATATTTCTGGAGTTCAGTAAGATTTACAGAGCCCTTTCCTCACAATAAGTCTTTTGAAGATCATAAGTGTAGTTTACCTTTTTACATATAAGGAAACAGTGACACCGACCTCCAGGCTGTTCCATAAGCAAGACATTCCATCTCTTCTCTTCAGGAATTTTCTCAGGTTATCCCCTATGCATGGAATGTTCTTTCTTCTCCACTCCTAACTACTGACCACCCCAGTTTCCTTTAAGTAGAAATTAAATCCCACCTAAGGAGTTCAATGACAATGGATTAGAATCATCTTTGTGAGTTCAAATTCTGCCTCAGACACATAAACTGTGTGACCCTGGGAAAAATCATTTAACCTAGCTTACCTCAGGTTCCTCATCTGTAAAATGAGTCAGAGAAAAAAGAGCAAACCACTCTTTGCTGCAAAAGCCTCAAATTGGTTCACGACGAGTAAGACAAGACTGAGTAGCATACAGCATCAAAATTCTTCCTTTCACAGAAAACCTTCCCTAACCACTCCTAATTCCAGGGTATCCCCTTTGATATTTATTTCCTACATAAAATTTGCTTTGTATATAGTTGTTTGTGTTTTCTCCCATTAAATTGTAAGTTCCATGCAGGAAGTGACTATCTTTTGCCTCTTTTTTGTATCCCACCAGCACTGAGAACAGTGTCTGTAGGAGTTTAATGAATTTTTTGTAATTGAATTGAATAGGATCAGAGAAACTGAAGTCACTTGCATACCATTGGTAAACATGAAAACTAGAAAAGGAGCCCATATTCCTTCTCAGGCTACTGTCTTTTATGTGGGGGAGCATAATAGGAAAGGACGAGAGATATTTTCTTATGTAATGGATAGAGTACTGGCCTAGGTAAGTCACTTCCATCTCTCAGCTTTAGTTTCTTCACCTGTGAAATGTACTTAATAATAGCACTGACTCATGGGGTTATTATAAGGATAAAATGAGAAAATACATAGCATGTTCAAAAAAATCTTTGTGCAGTTTTATGCCTTAATAAATTGAAGCTGCACTAAGACTTTAAAAATTTTTCTAGGGGGTGGCTAGGTGGCGCAGTGGATAGAGCACTGGCCCTGGAGTTAGGAGTACTTGAGTTCAAATCCAGTCTCAGACACTTAATAATTACCTAGCTGTGTGGCTTTGGGCAAACCACTTAAAACCATTTGCCTTGCAAAAACATTATATATATATATATATATATATATATATATATATATATATATATATATATATGTATATGTATATGTATATACATATATGTATATGTATATACATATATATACATATATATATATAATATATTTTCTAACTGGAATGTTAACCATTATTATTTATATTTATCTTTATATAGTTGTGCTGGAGTGTGATAAGATGAAAAGAAGATAACTGGAAGTGGAGTCTTAAGTTAGAGTGGAGTCCCTGTTCCCTTGGACAAGTCACTTAACCTTTAAAAGTTTCATTGTCCTCCTTTGTAAAATGAGATCAATAAAACATGGCCTATCTGCCTCTCAGGGCTGTGGTCAGAAGGAAATGAGATAATGTATATTCTTTGCAGTTGTAGAGTACCTTATAAATGTGATAAGTTATTGTGATCAGATATGTGAGGTTGCTTAAGATTTTGCTATCTTTAGTAATGGAAAGTAACACACCCAAGAGTAATCTGATGAGATCAAGATACTTACATTTCATTCCTTGATTTCTTAATCCTTTGTGAATTTTCCCTCTTCTACAAGATCTTTGATTTCATTGGCATAGGGAACTTCTGGTAAGCAAAGTATATATATAATAAGGCAGAAATGACCTTGGTATAGGTATAGGTCATATTGGGGGAGGGCACTTGTAACTAGGTCTTCCTGTATGCCACTCACAATCCTTTTGAATGGAATATTAAAATAAAGAAAATTTTCAAAATGTCATAGGATTATAAGATTTAGAAGTAGAAGGCCCCTTAAAGATCACCTAATCCTTCCCATTCATTTTACAATAAAGAAACTGAGATCCAGGGAAGGTTAAGTTACAAGCCCAATGCCACACAAATAAATATAAGTGGCAGAGCTAGATTTCCAATTTAAGCCCTTTGACTTGTTTCCTTAGGGTTTCAATATGTTAACAGAGATTGTATGATAGAGTAAAGGGAAGATCTAGATTCAAGCACTTGCTTTGTAGCTAACTAAATAGTGATCAAAGGCAAAACCACTTAACTGAGTTTCAGTTTCCCTATATGTAGAATGATAATAATAATAATACATTCACTACCTACCTCATAATCTACTTTACAAGATCATAGGGAAGAAAGTGCTTTTTCTGGAAAGAGTTAGACAGATAAAAATCATCATTATTATTATACATGTGAGAGTTTTGAACCAACTGGGTATTGTATAGAGTGCCAGGCCTGGAGTCAGGAAGAATTTTCCTGATTTCAAATCTAGTCTCATAGACATTTACTAGCTGTGATACCCTGGGGAGCTCTCTTAACCCTGTCTACCTCAGTTTCCTTATCTGTAAAATGAGTTGGAGAAGGAAATGGCAAACCACCCCAGTATCTATACCAAGGAAACCCCAAATGGGGTCACTAAGCTCAACACAATTGAACAGCACAATGGTTATTATTATTATATATTTAGGTGGTCAGATTTTCTTAGATCCTTAGAGATGCCCATGTATTTTTCTGGCATGGGAAACCAGATGATTTTTTAGGGCTATTAACTCAAGTCAAATGCATTTCATTTCTCTGGGGAATAAAGCTCTGAGAAGAGACTAGGTATAATTCAGACTTGTTTCATGAATGATTCCCCTCCACAGAACTTTTAGAACAAAGTCATTTTCTCCTGGTATGAAAATAGATGAGAGGCTGGGGGAGCCTGTCAATTCTGGAGCAAAAATCACATTGTTACTGAGTCCCCCCCCAATTCCCCCTCTACAGGAGTGCTCTCTTAATGCTTAACTTGGTGACCTCACAAAAATAATTGTAGGGAAGCAAATTTGCTTAGCCTCCTGCCTTTATTTGCTGACAGAGTAGCTTAGGCAATGGTTATATTGTTTATGGAAATGAAGAAAGGGAGGGGGAGGGGAGAAAAACAATGGTAGTCTGCAGAGAGGATAGATTCATTGAGAGGATTCAAGGGATTTGAAAGCTTCCAGTGCTTCTAATTGGACTTAGTACTTTCCCCTCAATCACTCACTCACTTGTAAAACAAAACTTGAGTCCAGGGATAGTTAGGCACAATTTCTTTGAAAATTGTCTAGAGAATGTTAACTTTGACATCAAATGTTAAGGCTATCATTTACTCCATAACTTTTAGTGTACATCCAAGTTAGAATTCTAGACTCTTTCTTTAAAATGGACCTCTTGGAAGTGTGATGAAGTCCATTGATAGCCTCCCAAAATAATGTCTTTAAATGTATAAAGTATAACATCTAGTATTACAATGAAAACCAAAGGCTGGTGAAAATAAAGATGTAATTTTTTTTCCCTTCCTATTTCATGAACTCACTGAAATCTTGGGGGGGGGGGTCTTTGGACCTCCCTGATCCAGAGGAAATCTAATTACAGCCTGTTAGGTCACTTGTGAATAGAATATTACAATTCAAAATCATTTTCAAAATGTTCCCTTGGAATTGCAAATTTTCCCTAAGGCTGTATCTTTTCATGTAAATTATCTGGGCAAGCTTTTTTTTTTCAGACTCTGAAAAGTTTGCCCCAGAGTCCTGTAGTCCTAGATGAAAAGACAGAGAGGGGGAAGGGTGCAAAATCTTGAGTTAAATGTGAACATTTCTAAAAGGGGTGGAGAAAGATTTAACATTTTGGTGACAATTTTCTGTGGTTCTAAAAACAATCAACAAGTGTTTCTTAAGCACCTAGTATGG
This sequence comes from Macrotis lagotis, assembly GCF_037893015.1. Classification (NCBI taxonomy): domain Eukaryota; kingdom Metazoa; phylum Chordata; class Mammalia; order Peramelemorphia; family Peramelidae; genus Macrotis; species Macrotis lagotis. Next base: position 254,907,217 of record NC_133658.1, on the reverse strand, counting down.
GCCAAGCACTGTACTTCTGTCTTGATATATTTGTGTAAGAGCTAGAAACTTGTGTCTTTAAAGTCAATTGCCTCCTCCCCCCTTCCCAGAGAAAATTTCACCCTGCTATTACTGAATGGATTACATCCAGTTATTTCGGGCTTGACTCTGTGGCCAACATTCCCAGGAGACTTTAATGGCCTCCTTAATTTCAAAGGGGTTTGAGACTGAGTGGGACTGTAAAACCAAACCTTTTGTTAGCTGCAGCTGGTAAAAGGAAATATGAAAACACAAAGTTGGAAACAATGGTTTCTAAAGACAGGCCTCAGTTTACAAAATTGGCTCTTTCTCCATTCCAAGATAGAGCATAGTTTAGTTCACAAAATACATCCACACCAAATCAGAAAACTACCTGGTAACTTATTTCAAGCAATGAGATGTGTTTAGGATTTTTCTGTGGAGTTTCCTTTTTCCAATATACCTCAGTCACTTAATGATGGCCTAGTTGTATGACCTTGGGCGAGTCACTTAACCCTATTGCCTTAAATAAATTTTTTAAAGCTTTTTTTTTTAAATGAAATGTCCTATGTAAAGTGTTGCTTGTGAGAAGCAACTTAAAAAATCAATGGGTCTAAGAACAAAGGCTAAATAGATGTGAAAACCATATTCTCCTCTGTCTTCCAGATGGATGAGGATGGAGAAAGGTAGAAGTTTGAAAGAAATTAATTTCTAGCTCCTTTACCCTGTCATGACATCTTGTTTCTTCTATCTCCCATTTCCATCCAAGAAACAGAAAAATTTTGGGACGTGAAAGAGAAAAATGGCTTTTACTTTTGAAAAACATGAACTAATTTGAAAGGCTTATAGGGCCATGAATATAGAGTTGGAAAAGACCTCAGAGACCATCTTGTTCAATCCCTTTATTTTACAGATGAGGAAAACCGAGACCCAGAAAGCTCAAATAACTTCTATGTTATAGACACTATAGATTTCCATTTTGCCATACTGCATTCCACTTAGCATGAGTGAATTATTTGACAGTTCTCTGTGTTCTCTGAAATACCTTTCCCTGATTACATTATTTTCTGTAATGCTTCCCTTCAAGAAAACAGATTATAGCCCACCCATACCTGTGTGACTTTTGTCCAAAACCAAATTCAAATGCTACTTCCTCCATAAAGCCTTCTGCAATGCCTGGATCCCTAATGAAACACATCTTTAAAGTAGTAAAAAATAATAGGTAGAAAACTCGATTTGGAATCCAGAAGACACAGGTTCAAACCAAAGTTGTGTGACCAAATGGGATTTGGAGATCAACTAAGTTAGCAGAATGTAGAGTCCAGAGGTCAGGGGGCTTTTTTTTTAATCATACTATCTCCAACATGTTTATTGCCTTGCATTTAGTAGGGTTTAAAAAAAGATTTATTGAATTTAATGGAATATGCAAGAATCAGATACTTTAGGAGAAGAGAAAACTCAAGATCATTTTTCCCCAACTTGCTCCCCAGCAAAGAGCTAGTTCCTATCTCCTTCCTTTGCTCATATCATTCCTTTCTCACTTTTACCTGTGTACTCCAAACCCTCTCTGAATTCATTCCCATATACACATCAGGAACCTCTTGATACCTCTCCTTCTGCTAATTTTGGTACAAAGGTTCTTCCAAATCCAACTTCAAATTCACACAGCCCATGATCTTTGTATAGTCTATGCTTAGAGATCATCTAGCCTTCTCTCTCCTACCTTTCTACTCCCTTAAATATACTTGACAGGTGTTCATCCAACCTGTGCTTGAATACATTCCATTTCAGGGACCTCACTACCCCACAAAGTAATCCATTCTTTTTCATTTTAGACTAATTTGAGGTCAACCTTAAAGGATGTATAGGATTAATCGCTACTGTACATTTGATCTCTATTTCCTTTTTACAACATGGCCAAAACAATTCCTTCTACCCTTATTATACAATACTCTGTTGTCCATCCAAACTGACCTTCTCTCTGTTCCTCACTCACTCACAACAGTTCAACTCCTTTTTCTAAGCCTTTGCATCTGTACTACTTCCTCATCTTTCCCACAGAATTCTTCAGTTCCTTTGAATGCAACTTGAGCACTTGAAAGGTCCTTTTTCATCTGCACCCCCCCCTACTGTTCATTCCTTCCCTCCTTATTCTGTAAATATTTATTGCATATATATTTATATTCTTCTCTGTAAAATAAGGGGCTTGGATTCCTTGACCTCTAGAAGAAGTTGGGTAGACAGAAGTTAGGGTGCTATATCTGGAATCAGAAAGGCCTGAGTTCTAATCCAGCCTCAAACACTTACTAGCTGTGTGATCCTGAATAAATAACTTCACAGTCTCTTTCAGTTTCCTCATTTGTAAAATAAGGATAATAATTGTACCTTATTCCCTGAGGTTTTTATGAGGATCAAATGAACTTCATATTTGTAAAGTACTTAATGCAGTGTCTAGCACATAATAGGAACTTAGATTGTGTTCAAATCCAGTCTCAGATACTTACTAGCTATTTGACTCTGGTTAAATCATTTAAGCTCTCTTTTGTTCAGTTTCCTTATCTGTAAAATGAGCTGGAGAAGGAAATGCAAACCATTCCAGTATCAATGCCAAGGAAAATCTCAAATGGGGGTCTTAAAGTATAAAATGACCAAACAACAAAAAAAAAGGTTATTTTATGGTTCTTTTTCTTGGTAATTCTCCTACATATTTGATTTCTCTTTGGTCTTCTTTTTTGGGATCTTCCCTCAAGTTTCCAACCTAGGTTCTGTTTTCCCACTATATTATCCCACTATCTCATCAATCATTTCTATGTAGATAATTCCCCAGCTTTCGATATACAACTTTAATTTCTCTCTCCTAAACTCTACTCACTCCTCACCAATTGTCTTTTGGACATCTTAAATCAGATATCCATGAATACTTGATATTAGACATGTCCAAAACAGAACTCGTTATCTTCCTCACCCCCAGTGAGGAAGTCAAGAATACCACCATTCACCTAATCACTCATGTTGCAACCTTGGTGATATTCTTGATTTGTCTCATGCTTACCTTACATATCCAATCTGTTGCTTAGTCTTATAGTCATCATTTTTTCCTTCACAACATTTCTTGGAGACATTCCCTTTTCTCTATTCACATTGTCATCACCTTCTTGAAAGCTCTTAATGCACCATCTTGGAATATTAGCCTTCTTGTTAGTTTTCCTGCCTCAGGCTTCCTCCTCACCATTGCCAATTCATCCTCCACTCAGCTGACAATGATTTTCCTAACGTCTATGTCATCTTCTAAACAATAAACTCCATTCATTCCCTATTACCTTCAGTATCAATAAAAATTCCTATTTGACATGGACCTTCATGATCTTTGCTCTTCATACATTTCCCTTCCACATACTTTTAGATACAACAAAAGCTGTTTTCTTGCTATAATATTCCATCTATGCCAATCCTGGCTTATTTTCATTAGCCAGTCCCCCTGTTTAGAATGCTCAATGTCATCTCTTCTTTCTTCTCCTCACCTGTTGTCAAAATATGTCTGCCTTCTGAGATAATATCAACAGCAATAATATTTAACAAATGTTTGTTGATTGATTGATGGACTATGATCCTCCTCACTACATTTAGATAGCCTAGTCTTCAATTAATAGTCCATCTCCAGGTCTCTATTTAAAGCTATCTAATGCAACTTCTGCTAGAGCATAACCTGAGATAGCAAGGACACTTCCATTCCTTAGTAAAGGGAAAGAAAGAAAGAAAGAAAGAAAGAAAGAAAGAAAGAAAGAAAGAAAGAGAGAAAGAGAGAAAAGAAAGAAAGAAAAGAAAGAAAGAAATAATAAAGAAAAGCAAAGAAACAAAGTAAAAAAGAAAAAAGAAAGGAAGGACCCTCCACATAAATATTTATTTATTAATGTATAAATATTTGTAAATTGAATATTTAAATTTAATGTTGAGAAGAAAATATCATTTTTTAGGAAAGAGATATGGTTGCAAGCACTCTGACTTTTTTTTAAACCTGTACTGGCTATCACTTGACAAAAAATACAGTGTCTATGTTGTTTGTCCTTTTTTTCAAAGAGTACCAGTTACTGTTGGAGCCAGGGTCTCTAAGCTGTTTGATACAGTCGCAGCAAGAAGACTCAAGGCGGTCACACTGCCTGATGGAACATTTCCTTCTTCAATATATATAGGGATTTCATGCATATCAATATTTATGGTTTATTATTGATTGCAATATTCACTCACCCTAATAATGGAATGGCTATAAAGGAAGGGTTTCAGAAAAATTCCTTGAATAAAACAGATTGTAAACTCTGTCCAAATTTAACAGGACTGCCTTTCCCTGAGGCATACAAAAGGCTTCAACATTATGAAATCTCTGGAAAACCCAACACTGGGAATTCCAAGGAGATGCCAGAATATATACAGGGAAAACAGATACAAGATGGGTCAGATAGAATTCCAGGGAAATTAATAGTTTTGCTCTCCTTACCATACACAGGAATATATGAAAAAGATGGTGAGAAAATAGTTAGTACAGGTGACCGATATGTGAACTCCAGCAGTCTTAGTTTCATGGGAAAGAATAAAAAAGTCACAGAAACTGTGGCTTCTACCAACAAGGCCTGAAAGAAAAATTGGTTAATGTAAGAGTTAACGGATGGGTGGACAAGCATAAAGACCCTCACTATAGATTGTTAAGGAAGTGCATCAAAAAACATTACTTACACAGAAAATATAAAAAACTTTCCATTAAAAGAATTGCTTGATTAATAGCTTTAAATGAATTAACAATTATACAATGTAGTAATAAATAAGGTAACAGACAGGTTGAGGTCATCATGGTCTGAGTAGGGATAAGAAATCAATTAACTATATGATTATTAATTAAACTTGTAATCACATGATTAAAACTTGTAACCATATGAACTATATGATTGATGATGAAAATTTTACACTTTTGTAACCAAGGAAATGATCTTAGCTTGCTTGCTTGAAACATACATGATTCTGAGACTATAAAAATAAATCCAAGCTGACAGTCAGTCAACCTGCTCCTACCTTTACCCACTTGTTGACTCAACTCATTTCGCCGAGGCCGAATCTATCCCTCCTGTCAGGTTCCAAGGACCCTGTGGAGGCTGGACCCCCACAAGTTACATCACTGGTGATATTTTGACTTCTGCATGACTTAAATGAGGCAATTGCACAAATCAATCTTATTCTTTTTTCTATATTAATTGAAATCCAATGGCAAGACAAAAGTTGTGACAGCAGGAGATGACCCAGGAGCAGTGGATGACCATGAAGTCCTTGATGTTTGCTTCAGCTGCCTTCATGGCTATTGGAACAAATTATTCTCATCAGATCATTCTTGGGGGGGTTGGGGGAGGTTAGGAGAGTCTTACAAACTTGAGGTAGACACCTCCCTAACTCAGTGATGGGTTTGAGAACCATCAGTTACCCTCAACTTGGTTTGACCCATCAGCATAGACAGTTTATGAGGGTATGACCACTGTGCATGCTGCAGCTTCTTGGTACCATAAGTGAGAGTTGAGGGCCAGATACTCACCAAAGGTAGATAAGCAGAGTTGAAAAGTATTGGCCAAACCTTCATACCAGAGATATTAGTTCTCCTTGAACACCCTTTATACTCCATCTATGATGAGTAGGGAGTAGGAGGTTAGAGTAGATTATTCATGTCCTCAGGCAGTTGCCATTCAGTAGAGATTTCCAGGTAGGTGGTGGTGGGAAACTAAAAGATAAACTTAATGCTATGCAAGGATTTTTTTAACTGAAAAGGTCATACTTCAGTTATACTCCATAACAATGACAAGGCTTTATATTTTTCAAAGCTACAATCCCTTATTTGTCTTTCCCAAAAGCCCTGTGATGTAATTAAGCATCTCCTCCCTATTTTACAGCTGAGAGATTTGAGCTTCACAAGAGGAAAGTAATTTGTTCCAGGTTGGATGGATCTTAAGCTCTGCAACTGTTTTCAAAACCAAGTTTCCTAAATCCTAGTCCTTCTCATGCACTATACTACCTCTCCAAATAGACTGTATATATATATATACTGTCTCCTCCAGTTAGACTATGAGCTCCTTGAAATCAGGAATTAATTTGCCTTTCTATTTGTACTCTCAGTGCTTTGTAAATAGTAGTTCTTAATAAATACTTTTTTATTCATTCATTTCACTAATCGAAGAAAATCTTCATAATTATTCTGATCTAACCATAGTCAAATTTGGCTGCCTTTTCAGAAGCCTCAGAAGAATAACTTCTGAGAGAGTGACTAAGTCAAATTTTGTCAAGAAAGGAGGATAAGTCAGAGTCTGAGTTGTAAAGCTCTTCTTCTTATGTTCTTCATGCCAATTGATTTTTAATAGAAAAAAGATTGAACTGCAATGTACCAAGCCTTACCAGCTCTCTACACTGGAAACTGAGCAAGACTATTAGAAAGGAGTTAAGCACTTTCTTTTCACAAAACCACAAGAAAATAGTTTATTTTAAGGAGGTTCAGTTAAGACCCAAATATCTTACTTGGTGAGTGTTATTATTTTGTTTTATCCCCTCCAGGTTATGTATATATCTGGCCTAAGAAATATTTAAACTTGAAGTTTGAAACTTTAGGAGGAAGAGAGCTGGATGGAGTTCCTATTTGGTCCAAGAAGATGTGAAAAGCATAAAAAATAGGAAGGTTCTATATTTAAGTTGTGATTCTTTCTGGATAAATTATTGTAAAATTATATTATGTCACAATTATGTTCTATTAGATATCCAAGCAAGGGAGAACCAAATGTAATCTATTAGCACAATTAGTGACCCAATGAAGCACATGGTGTTCATATCAGCAAGAATCTCTAGCAGAAGACACAGGACTCCAAAAACTATTGATAAAACCTCCTTAGTCCTCCTAAGCAGTGGGTTTGATATAATAACAATATAATAGTTGACTTCTTTTGTGAGGGAGGGCCACCTCCCTTAAAAGCCTCAGGAATTGAAAGATCCTACCCCTAGTCATCAGCCTTGCTTCTAGTCTGACTCCTGCAGCCATTTCTATGAGTGACCTGGTAGAGAAAGAGAGACTACCTTCTTTGATATCACCAAAACCATCATCAATGAGGGTATGTCCTATGGTCCCAGAAATTACAGTATCCCCAGACTACAAATTTTAGTTCCAACCCATCCCCTCTGCCTTGCACTCCCAGGCATCATCTAGGAAAGCAGTTTTTGTGAAGAAGGGGTTAGTCGTCCTCCCCAATCACCAACTAACTGCCACACAAAGAATAGGCAAACCAGACTAGTTGAAGCAGCAAGGAACCCTGAGATATGTTAGGTATTCAGGTCAGTCAAACACTTGAACTACCATCTCCTTGATGGTACCCTGATGAAGATATTTTGGTACCTCAAACCCATGAGCCTTGGGAATGTCAGTATTCCTCAGTATACTATTTATGATTCCATCTCAGTCTCTGTAGCCATTGTCCCAGAAAATAATTCATATGGAGCTATGATCTGGCAACATCTTCTGGTCTTGTGGCCTATATCCTTCTCCCCATTTCTTCAGCAATCTCAGATACTAAAGACCTGGAGTAGGGGGAGGATATTGCTTGAGACTGTGCCCTGTTAAGTTGTTCAACATCCAAAATAGATATGATTTTATCAGTAGAAATGACATTTTTTTAAAATGTACTACCATCTGTTTTTCAATGACACCCTAAGGACTATGAAACTTTTCCATCTGAATTAACAACTGAAATCTCTGTATGTATTACCTCCCCTATTAGAATGTGAGCTCCTTGAAAGCCTTCCCTTTTCATGCTTTGTTTAATCAATACTTTTTTCATTTGTTCATTCAGATGAACACTCAATCACATCTTCTAATCCAATCCCCTCATCAAAATTACCACTACCACTACCACCACCAGGTAAACTTATATAAATATCATCAAGAGAAGAAAGTAGCAATGGTGAGCTAGATATTATGTCACCTGATCCTTCTAAGGTCACAAAGAGGGAAAAGAGGGATAAGGTAAAAAATAAAGTTCATTTGCAGTTCACTAGGTACCTTTATTTTAGGGGAAATGAGAAAGAAGTTGCTTCCTTTGATATTTCCCCTGGCTACCATCTGCCCCACAGACAATGTGGTATCTTCTAAAGGAGGTTGTTTACCTGCGTGGGCTTCCTGTACAGATTGTCTTAGATAGGGGCCCACAGTTTACAACCAAGTTCTGGAGAAGACTTCAAAAAAGGTTAGGGGTTCAACTATTGCTTACCATGACCTACCCCCCACAGTCAGTAGATAAGTATCACAGACAAACTAGGATGTCAAACAGTATGCCTACACTATAAGACAACACTATAATAACAGGACTGGGTCCAGGCTTATGTTCCTAAAAGTCAGGTCTGACCATCCACCCTATTCACTCTCCTCCATAAACTTCAGTGATTCCCTGACACCTTGTGTGTCTGACCCCATCCTATCTTTCTTTCCTTAATATTCTCCCTTCCATAATCCAGTCATACTGACTCCTTACAGATATCCCAGTTCCCACCTTTGTGGCTTTGCACTGGTCATCCCCCATCTTTGAATGCTCTCCTGCTTCACCTATGCCTCTTCAAATGATTGGTTTCCTTTAAGACTTAGCTCAAGTATCTTTGTCTGAAGTCTCATCTATTTTCCAACCTTACCAGTGTCTAGAATTCTCTCCTCCAAGAGTACCTTGTATCTGTTAAATGTCATATATATATATATATATATATATATATATATATATATATATATATATTTATAATATGTATTTTCTCATGTCATGAGCTATTTTGCTTTTGTATTTGTATTTCTAAGTGTCTAACCCCATGACTAGAAAATAGTGTTTAAAAAATGATGTCAACTGTTGTTAAAGTTGGCCCAAAATAGCAATATCCACTTTGCCTTTGAAAATCTATCTTTTCAGGTGGTTTGTGGATTCAGTCTAATAAGTTATATGCTTAAAAATCACACTGAAGAATAAATCTTGATGATCTGAGAGCAACAGCTACCTAAAGAAATCAAGGCAAAACAACCCATGGGGGCAGGAGAAGAGGAGATTGTTAAGTAATTATTTTGGGAAAATTGGAGACCAAATCTCACCATATCTTAATCTGAATCTTTCTCCCTCTGCCTCTCTCTCTCTCTCTCTCTCTCTCTCTCTCTCTCTCTCTCTCTCTCTCTCTCTCTCTCTCTCTCTCTCTCTCTCCCTCTCTCCCTCTCTCCCACCTCCCTCCCTCCCTCCCTCTGTCTCTATCTTTCTCTCTCTCTTACACAGATACAGACACACACACACATACACACACATACACCTATAACATGGGGTCTTTTTTACTTTAGACAACATATGTATAGGCCTGAATATCTGAATTCAGTGTTCTCTGAGCCAGGACTATTATGAACCAAAGTGATCCAACTTTATATGATAGGTTTTAAGAAACAAGTACAAAATCTCACATTGCCAAGGGACAGTGATATAATATTACTGATTGGAAGGGGATCTATCCAGAACATGGCATATAGGAGTTAGGTGGAAATTATTCTTATCCCCTCCATCATTGGGATTTTTCACCATAGGTAGCCAGGGACCTCTCAACTCTACCTTTCAGCACTATGGCAATGGAAAGCATCAAAACTGGCAGTAGCTGAGCTCTCTCTCTCTGAATTTGGTGTTTTCAGGATCAGATTTGGATTTAGGTATAACTTTAGGGACTCAAAGGTTGCATGAGAGCATTATCTGATCACTAATGTGAGTGTGTCTCCTCCAAAAGAATACTTTTTTAAAAAAAGGCATCTTGTATGAAAAGGTTGTGTTTATTACCTTGCTTGATGGGATCAATTTTAAGGTCCAGGCAAGTCTGTGATGATAAAACCATTTCTTAAGGTAGAAACTCTTGGTTGCAGCAATTTTTTGAGCCTCTACTCTGTCATCCTAGGAGCATATTTGGGAACCCCAGATCAACATTCTATCAGTTTGAAAATGTTTTTTATTATACTGAATCTGTTTTATCATAATAGTCTCATTAGGAAGAGACTTAGTCCTTATTGTCTGAGAGAAACCTGGGTATCTTTAAAAGGAAAAGTTTTCCCAGCTGAGTTTCCTATAAGTAAATAACAAAGCAGCAGTTCTCATTTGTTCTCAAAAGAAAAAGTGTACAGATGTTTAATTAAGGTGTAACTGACTGTATTATCCACTTGGGCAAGCATATTTCCATTTCACATTAACACTGTTCCTCTTCTTTACCTTTCCTGTCAGGAAATTTCAAAACATTTAAAGCAAGTAATCAATGGTAGAGGAGGGTAGACTATATAATCTATTCAATAAACAAACAACTGTACTTGAGAAAGAGTGGGACAAGGAAATTATTTAATAAGAAACCAAAAGGACTTTTAGGAAAATTTCTGAGTCAATAGACACAATTTCATCAAAGACAAACTCTATGATTCAGAATGCATTTATCGATCAATAATCCCTTAAAAACATAAATATGCCAGAGACAGATTTGTTACTGACATTGTTCTCCTTTAAGATATTATTTACCTTTTAAGATATTACCCAGATGAACTCAAATGTAAGGATCCATTTTGATCCAAAGAGAAGAAATGAAAGAACTAAGATGAGAAGAACTTATCTTAAGGGAGAGATGGAGGACCATGGGTGCAGAATGTTATTAGTCATTATTATTTTGTCAGTTGATTTTGCCTAAATGCTCTGTATGTTTATGTGAGTGGACATGTGCTTATATTTGTGTCACCAGACAGAGCAGGGGATGGTGTAAATGTTAGGAAATAACTGTGGATATAAAAAAACAAGAGACCCCAATAAATTTTTTTAAAAATAACATTCCCACTGTGAATATTTCAATTGACAGATCCATAAGCAGAGATGAAATGTGTTAATTCAGATATATCTCTAGAAATAACTTTCTCCCTAAAAAATAAAATATATAAAAAAGTAAGAGGTCTCTGAGAAATCATTCTGAGAAGCTCCTTTAACTTTGCTTAGGAATCCACTATCCCAAGGAAAGTTTCTGACTAGATACAGAAACCTAAATTGGATACTGCTAAAGATTCATGCAATACTTAATGTAGCTATTCTCTCTACTAGAACATGTCAAGGTTCTTCCAAACATTATTATTAGTTTCATACAAAAATCCATCAATTAGTGGTAAATCAAATAATGATGAATTTCTAGGCCAACACTGGTTTCATACTGAATGCCTTCCCAACTCAATAAGAACTGTCTAATATAACTATACAATGATTTGGAAAGGGAAAAGGCACTAATAGCTACATGGATAAGAAAAGACCTCAGATAGAATTGATGCTTGAGCTGAGCTTTAAGAGAATATTAAGGGTTCAGAGGAGGAAGTAAAATCTAGAAATGGAAGGGGAACAACTTTTGCAAAGTTACAGAGAAGATGATGCTTCATTGGAGGAACAGTAGGATGACCTGTTTGGAATATAGATAGGGTGAAGGAGAAATATATATATATATATATATATATATATATATGTATATATATATATATATATATATATATTCTAGTGCCTTCTCTGTTAATTATTTCCTATTTATCCTATATAGATAGATAGATATAGATAGATAACTTGTTTTATATATATATATATATGTGTTTGCATGTTGTCTCCCCTATTAGATTGTAAGCTGTAATTCCAAGAGTCTTTATGAGCGACTAATTAACTCAAGTCTTAACAAAAAATTAGATGAGATCAAGGTCATAAATTCCATCCCCATGTCAGGTCAATTAATTAGACCATGACTAGTATCTACCTTCCTAGCCTTGGATACCTATCTTGAAATCTGAGGCAGGGCTTCACAAGGAAGATTAGATGAGAATTTAATATAATCACTTAGTTTCCTGACCAAGCTTCCCTCAGCACCATTGCTGTTTTGGGGCGGGGGGGGGGGGGGGGGGGGGGGGGACACACACAGTCCCCCTTCCCCTGGTTGGGGTTAGAGCCTTAACCCTTACATAGAGTCTGAGAATTGTGACCCTAGACAAGGAAACATGAATTCAAATATTCATACACAGTACTATCCATCTACATTGGTCTGCTTGCAGTTTCTTGAACTCAAAATTCAACCCCACCCACCCCTATCTCTAGACTTGTCTTTAACTGTCCCATATTTGGACCTTACTTCTACCTCTTGGTTTCCTTGATTTTCTTCTCAGATCAAATGCCACCTTCTGCAAGATACCCTTCCTGGTCCTTGCCGCTAATGCCTGCCCCTCTCAGACAGTATTCATTTACTCTCTTTACATCTTGTACTTTATGTCTGCCTTAGAAGGTAGGCTTCTTGAGGATAAGGACTGTTTTTGCTTTTCTTTGTATCCTCCCAAGTGCACAGTTCACTGTCTATCCCACAATAAATTCTTAATGAACAAATGCTTATTAACTAACTGATTAAATATTTAAGGCTCCCCGTATTTCAATATTTTGAAACAGATTTTAAAGAGTCTCATGGGGCAGCTAGGTGGCGCAGTGGATAAAGCACCGGCCCTGGAGTCAGGAGTACCTGGGTTCAAATCCAGTCTCAGACACTTAATAATTATCTAGCTGTGTGGCCTTGGGCAAGCCACTTAACCCCATGTGCCTTGCAAAAACCTAAAAAAAAGTCTCATAGCATCTATAACAGATAACAATTGTAACAATAATAACAATAATGATGGATCTCTGCATAATGCTATCATTTTATAATGTTTCATATATGTTCATATATGTGTATATGTGCATATATTTATATGCATGTGTATATTCTGATTTAGAATTCATAACATCCCTGTCAGGCAAAAATGATCTTTGTCATTTACAGATGAGGAATAGTGATCTAGAGAGGGGGAATAAATTCTCCAAGGGTATCCTAATATCCTAACAGCTAATAAATGGAAGAACTGGGACATATATTTCTAAGTCTAGAGACTCAGATCCAACCTGAACACTTACTAAGAAATTTCATAAAATTTTAGAACTGCAAAAAAATTTAGGAAGTATCTAGTCTAATCTCTTCATTTTTTTTCTTCAAAACTTAGTAACTATTAACAACACAAAAAGCTAATTTATAAAACTGCAAGCACCCATTTTAAAGGTATTTTTAAAACTGTTATTTAATAATCACAAAAGTTCAATCTGTTTCTATGTCCCCTTCTTTTCTAAAATTAAAATTTCTTTTTTTTAGCAAATATTTTTCTCTCTCCTTTACTTACCCCTAGAACTGAACAGAAATAAAATAAAATGAAACCCTGAAAACAAACATGCATAATTTTTCACATAAATTCCCACATTGGTCATGTGTAAAAGTAAATGTCTCTATTTGCATTTTAAGTCCAATATCTCTCTAACAAGGTGTAGGTATCATGCTTTATCTCTGATCCTCTGGAATCATGGATTGTCATTTGCATTGATAAGAGTTTTGGTCTTTCAAAACTGTTTTTGTTTATAATGTCATTTTCTTTGCTTAAATTCCTTGCCCTCTTATGCTCATTTCACTCTCCAGTGGTTCATAGAGGTCTTCTCATTTTCTTCTACCCATTTTGTCTATAATAATATTCTACTACATTCATATACTATAATTTATTTGGTCATTCCGCAATTAAGTAAAGTCTTTCTTGATTTTTACAGATTTTTGCTACTACAAAACAGCAGCTATAAATATTTTGTATATATGGGTTCTTTTCCTCTTTCTTTAATCTCTTGGTAAACCTAGTATTGATACTGGAGATAAATGTATGTCAAGGTTAATGACTTTGAACATAGTTCCAAATTGCTTTCCAGAACGGCTGTACCAGTTCACAGTTTTGTCAAAAGTGCATTAGAATTATTATTTTCCTGATGTTCTCATATCCCCTTCTGTCCTCTTTTGTGTGTTTTTTTCCTAGATTTTGTCCTCATTGGCATTGGGGGTTCCTTATCATAAACATCATCAAGCAGATATTACTTAATCCTCATTCCCATTGTCTCCTTGTTATCATTTCCTGTTTTCTGTTTGTTATTTGGGATTCATTCCATATATCTTTATTACCCAATATAACTCTTTGTCATTGTTATCTTCCACCCTCCAAGTTGTTCTTCCTTTCTCAAGAAGTTCAGTACCTGTCTCACAGTCTTCCTTTTCACCCCAACCTCTGCTCTAATACTTGAAGATTTTAACCTATATGACAATACTCCTTTCAACAGCCTGGTTTCTCAATAAATCAACCTTCTAAATTTCTTGACCTCTATCTTCATTCTATCTCAATCTGCCACAAGAACAGCCATATCCTTGATTCTCTAATTGTTCTGACATCCAACTCTGGAATTCTGCTCTAAGAATCCTTCTGAGTCTATTCTTCTAAACCCAGTCCTCACTTTCACCTCCCTTTCCTCTTTTCACAGTCTTGACCCTATGGTTGACTAGTTCAAGCATACCTTCAATAATTATACTTGGATCCTTTGCCCCCTTGTCCTTTTGTCAATCATTCCTTGTCAAATCCCAGACCTGGGTTACCCAATCATCCTTTTATTGTTCCTATTTGAAAGATGGTGAGTGGCTACTGAACCATTCTGGAGAATGTCATGCAAAATATGTTACAAATTTATGTTACTTATCATCAATTTGTTCCTCACTGCTGAACATAAATCCTCCTTTCATTCTTCCCTGAATGATCCTCTAACATAACTCTCCATAGCAACCATTACAAACCTTTTCTTCTCTTTCAGACTTCCTAGATTATCTCCTCTCCACTTTCTCTCAGTTTAGGACTTTATCATTTGCCTTACTGGGAAGATAGAGGTCATCTGTCTTTATTCCCTACTTCTCCCCCAGAACATACTTCAAAGATTCTCTTCATCATCCCCTTTCTCCTCCATTGCTGATTCCCTGTTTCATCTTTACTCTCTCCTTAACCACTGCCTCCCTTTGCATGACACATAAACATTTCAGCATTATTTTCATCCCAATCTCTTTTCCCTTTCACAGTCAAACTCAAAAAAGTTGTCTCAGATCCTCTTCAGTATGGTTTCCAACCCAAGCACTCAGACAAAATTGTTCTTTCCAAGGTTAACAGTGACTTCTGAACTTGGTCCAGTAGGCTTTGTTTCATGATCTCTCTGAAGCTTTAAACACTGTTGACCACCTCCTCCTTCTGGGCAGGGTCTCTCTCTACCTAAGATTCTGTGACCCTACTTTGTTTGCCCACTATCTTTCTAATTGTTCCTTACTTGTGGTTTATCAGATCATCTTCCTCCTCCTCACTAAATATGGGAATTCTGAAAAGTTCTGTTCTGAGCTCTCTTTTCTTCTTTCTCTGCACTCCTGGAGAATCTAATGAGTTTCTTTTTTAGTTGTTGCAAGGCAAATGGGGTTAAGTGGCTTGCCTAAGGCCACACAGCTAGGAAATTATTTTCTGAGACCGGATTTGAACCCAGGTACTCCTGACTCCAGGGCCAGTGCTTTATCCACTGCGCCACCTAGCCTCCCCTAATGAGTTTCCTAATGGGTTCAGTTACTATTTCTTTTTTTTGCAAGGAAGTGGGGTCAAGTGACTTGCCCAAGGCCACACAGCTAGGTAATTATTAAGTCTCTGAGGCCGGATTTGAACTCAGGTACTCCTGACTCCAGGGCCGGTGCCCCTCAATTACTATTTCTATACAGATAATTCCCAAATCTATATATCCATCTATAATCTTTCTTCTGAACTTTGGTCCCCTATTACCATAATTTTGTGTGGATACTCCGTAGGCATTCATTTCCCCATGATTCATTATTCTTCCAAAGTTCATCATCTTTATTGAGAGCACCATCATTCTTCTTGTCACCCATCATTTTGGCACTATTCTCATCCCTTTTCAGAGCCAAATTCAAAAATCATCCTTACCTTCCATATCCAATTAGCTGATTATTCTTACATATTCTATCACCCATCTCTTACTTCAGTTTCTTTCTTTCCACTTACATGAACACTACCCCAGTTTAGGTTTTTAATCACCTTTTAACTAAACTATTAAAAAAAGTCCTCTAACTGGTCTCCCTGACACCAAGCTCTTTTCCAGTTCATCATCGTTTCAAGCCACACTGCAGATTTCTCTACTGACTCATCAGTCTTCCTAACCTAGAAATATCTCCCTTTTGAGATCTAACCATAATTTCAAAAACCCAGTTTACTTCACTCCCAACTCAATTTACTCTTTGTTCTTCACCTTCTTGCCAAAAGCTTTGCCCTCATGCAGGTATACCCTAGCCTCTTCCAATTCCCCTCTTTGTTTTTTCCTTTTCTTTGTCTTTCAATCCTTAAGGGTATAGACTGTTCTGTGTTGTTGTTGTTGTTGTTGTTGTTGTTGTTGTATTTTTGTATCCTAAGAGTTTAGCACAATGTCTGCCATGTGATAATGATTGTTCATTCTTGAAGACCATGACATCAGGGAGGTGATGCCATGATAAGCACATGAATTAGATTTGAGTGAGGGGATACTAAGTCACCAGCCTCATTTTCTCCTCCAGAGCCATCTGGATCCAATGGCCATATGTGAATCAGTGCATCTAGAGATGGTCCTGGATACAAGGCAATCAGAATTAAGTTACTTACTCAAGGTCACACAGTTAGTGTCAAGTGTCTAAGACTGGATTTGTACTCCCTTCCTCCTGACTCCAAAGCCAGAGCTCTATCCACCATGCCATCTAGTTGTCCTACCTGACATATATAAATAAATGCTTTGTTTGTCTAACCACCCACCTATCAAATTGATAGTCCTGAAAAGATAGACCACCATCTCCCTTACTCAAAAATCTTCATTGGCTTCCTATATTAACTCTAAAATAAAATTCAAAATCCTAAACTTGATTTTTGAAACCACTATAATCTGGTTCTCATCTATTTTTTTTCCTAAGTCTTATTTCCCTATAGTCTGCCTTTTTCTAAGTTCTTTGTTCTTGTCAAATTGCCCTGTGATTGGTTCCTTTTAATAGAATATTCCATTTCTTTCACCCATCCTTTTGCAAGTAGTCACTAATCTTGGAATAAATAGTCTGCCTCCATCAAGGCAGCTCATGGTGCAGTGGATATAGTGTTGGTCCTGTGGTTTCAAATATTTCTTAGTTGTATGACCTTGAGCAAGTCACTAAACATCTGTTTGCTTCAGTTTACCTAACTATAATTTAGGGACAAAGATAGCAACTATCTCACAGGGTTGCTAAGAGGAACAAATCAGATAATATTTGTTTTAAAAGTGTTTAGTACGGTGTCTGCCTGTTTAAATGTTTATTCCCTCCCCTTTTCACTTCCTCACTTCTACCTTTTAGAATCCACAATTTTCTTCAATTTATAAGCCATTCCTCCCTCTGAACTTTCTGGTCCACCCTCCCTACCCCACTCTTAGTATAATTTCCCTCTTGAAATAACAAATCTCTTGGTATTTATTTATTTATATGGAAATGCATTAAAATCTGCCTAGTGGACTGTAAGGTTCTTGTGGGTAGGGAAAGACAAACTGTTTTTTATTTCCTACCCAGCATAATAGCTTGCCATACAAAGTGCTAAGCACCTCTATTAAATTGAATTATTATTTTATGTAGTTATAATAAATATATATGTGTGTGTATCTATCTATCTATCTATCTATCTATCTATCTATATATATATGATTCTGATTCTGCTTTCTTCATTCTACATTACTTATATTTCTTTCCATCTTCCTTTATGTTCATGTTTGTCATTTCCTACATATCAATATAATTCAATGAATGATTTATTTATTCCTTAAATATTGGCAAAATATATATATTATATATATAATATATATAATTTTCAATTTTTGCTTTTTACAAATAAAACTGGCATCACTATTCTGAATAGCCGACCCTTCTTTTTTCTTTCAATTTCCAAATCTATCAACTAAGAATGAAAGGAGGTTACAAGAGGTAAGTGTTAGAACCAGTCCTCAAACTTGTATCTTTTGAATTCAAATCTAGTGCTTTTTCCACTGTGCTTCACAGTCAAAAATATACAAGGATGGGGGCAGCTAGTTGGCGCAGTGGATAGAGCACGGGCCTTGGAGTCAGGAGTACCTGAGTTCAAATCTGACCTCAGACACTTAATAATTACCTAGCTGTGTAGCCTTGGGCAAATCACTTAACCACATTGCCTAGCAAAAACTAAACAAAAAAAAAAAAAGTACAAGGAGGTTTACATTTTTTTCTTATTTCTATTTTTTAACATTTTGTGTTTTGGTTCCTGAAGAAACTAGATTGATGTGAACTCTGGACCTTAACCTCTTAGTACCCCCTCAATATAATAAGCTCAGAGTAGAACTTCATAAATTTATTTTATTTGAAATCAAAAATTTCTCCATATTCACCACTTTTTGGATTCTTTTTTAATCTTTCATAACTTATTTATTTTCACAATTTTTTTTAAATTCACTCTTACCATTCCCATTTGAGTAATGGAGAATATAAGGCACAAGAAAGGTTCATGACACAGGCATGAAAGGAGAGACTTGAACATGTATCAGTGCCATGTTAAGCTTATGGAAAAATTTCCATAGTTTTATTCCTGTAATTTCCCTAACATCCAATGGTCAGGCAATGCCAGACATTCTTAGAAGTCTCAGTGTAGTTAGTCAATCCTGTCCCATTCTTCTCCCCTCTCCCTACCCACACCCTTTGAAATCTAGGATCCTAAAGTAAAGAACATAGCTAAATTAGAATCTGGTTCAATTGAAAAAACAAATTTTTGCTAAATATTAGCTGTATACAAAGCAGAGTCCTGTACTCTAAGAAAACAAAATAAAAGCAAGATAAGGAGGTTTATATTTTTCCATATTTATGTCTTTTACATTTTGTTCTTTGATTCCTGAAGAAACTGGATTGATTGTAAACTTTGGGCCTTTACCTTTTTGTAACTCCCTCAATAATAAGCTCAGAATAGAGCTTTGAAAAATCTATTTTATTTGAAACCAAGAACTTCTCCTTATTTACTGCTTTTTGGATTCTTTTTTTTAACTCACTCTTACCATTCCCATGTGAATAATGGAGAATATGAGGCATGAGAAAGATCTTATCCTCAGGGAGGGTATATTCTACAGGACCCATTGGTCCAGAATATCAATTAATCATCAATTCACAAGTATTTCTGAAATGCCTTCTATGCACTAATATAAACCAAAGTACTAATTGGTACCAAAGTACAAATAAATTAAATCATTCCAACTCCTAAAGAGTTAAACTTTTAGGGGAGACATAATTACCTATATAAGCATATTGAGAAATATATAAATATGTAGTGAATAAGTAGATACAACACAGTTCTATTCAAGGCGACTTGAGAGAGAGAATACTAGCAGTTGAGGGGTTCAAGAAAGATGATGCTCAAACTGTATCTTAAAGAAAAGAAGAATTCTATGAGAAAAGGCATGTGGGATAACCAGAGTAAAGGCAAGCTCAAAAGCAGTAGTTGGAGGGTCTTGTGAGGCATAAAAGAAAAGTCCAGTTTGGCTATTTTATAGAATATGAAGTGTGAATAAGTCCAGTAAGTCTAGAAAACTAGACTAGCACCAGGATGTATAGAATTTTAGAAGCTAAATACAAGAGTACCTATTTGAACCTTTTGACAAGGAAGATACTGCAGTTAATTGAGTAGGGAAGTCCTGTGGTCCAGACATACTTAGCAAAAATGACTTAGGCAATATATGTTGGATGGACTAGAGTGGTGAGAGGTTTGAGGTCAGGAAACCAATAAAGAGGCTGTTAAAATAATCACATTGAAAAGTGAGGAGAATTTGAATTAAGGTGGTAGGCATGTGAGTAGAGAGAAGGGATTAGATTGGGGAAAAAAGTTGGAAAGGGGTAGCTAGGTGGCAAAGTAGATAGAGAACTGACCCTGGATTCAGGAGGACCTGAGTTCAAATGCTGCTTCAGACACTTAATAATTGCCTAGCTGTGTAACCTTGGACAAGTCACTTAACCCCATTGCCTTAAATAATTTTTTTAAAAAAAGAAAAGAAAAAAGTTGGAAAGTAGAAATGGCAAGACATAATAGCTGATTGATACTTGGAATGGTGGAGGGAATAGAGCCTAAGGAAAATGCCAAGATAATGAACCTGCAAGAAAGATGGTGCCTTTAAAAGAGAATGTTCTTCTAAGAGTCTCTGGGGTCTAGAAAGAACATGTAAGGAGGGTTTCAGATGCAGAATAAAGAGAAAATATCCCAATCACTTAAAGGGCCTTAGGTAACAGGCTTTAATAGCCAGGGTGCCATGAGTTATTTTTCTATTTCCTGCTGCTGCTGCTGCTGCTACTACTACTACTACTACTACTACTACTACTACTACTATTCTTCTTCCTCTTAAAAATAATAATAATAACTGGAGCCTACATTGTTTAAGGCTTTCCAATTACTTTATGAATAATATCTCATTTAAAAAAACAAAAAAATAATATCTCATTTTATCCCCAAAACAACCCTGTGAGCTAAGTGCTTATTATTATCTTCATTTTATAGATAAGGAAACTGAGGCAGAAAAGGATTAATTAATTTACTCAGGGTCACAGCTAGGAAGTACCAGAGGCTAGATTTTTTTTGAAGATTTTGCAAGGTAATGGGATTAAGTGGCTTGCCCAAGGCCACACAGCTAGGTAATTATTAAGGTGGGATTTGAACTCAGGAACTCCTGACTCCAGGGCCAGTGCTCTATCTACTGTGCCACCTAGCTGCCCCTTTTTTTAAGTTTTTGCAAGGCAATGAGGTTAAGTAGCTTGCCCAAGGCCACACAGCTAGGTAATTATTAAGAGTCTGAGGCTGGATTTGAACTCAGGTACTCCTGACTCCAGGGCCTGTGCTCTATCCACTGCGCCACCTAGCCACCACACTTGACCCTTTCAAAGGGGCCTTCATTCCTTCATTCTCAAGTTTCTACTATTAACATGTTTTCTCTTCTCTATCAAAATCTTTCTTTTAGGAAAGGTCCAAAAACACATTCAAACTAAAATATAAATGACAGCTCAGATTTAAAGAATCACAATACCCAAGGGTATGTACTAAAGGCATTAAACTATAATTCTGGGATTTAGGCAACAGTACTGTTAGATAAAGAAAAGGATTAGACCTATCTGGTTGGACTCCAGAGTCCAACTAATATCAAAAGGTTGCAAAGAAGCAAAACTAGTAGCAAAAGGTTGAAATTAAAGAGAACCAGATTTAGACGAACATTAAAGAAAAACTACTCCACAATTTATTATGTCCAAAAGTAAAATAAATAAAAAGCTGCCCATTTCTGGAAGTGTTCAAGTAAATTTGTTTGTTAGAGATCCTGAAAAGAGGATTACTTTTCAGATGGAGGTTGGCCTAGATGATCTCCAATAGCCATCCCAGCTCAGAGATTTTGCTACTTACCCTGTGGTAAGGTCTGAAGTAATCCCAAAACCAGAGTAAAACTTTGAGGGTCTCCTGAATTAGAGAGAAAAATGGAAGCAGAATTCCACTGAACCACAGGGAGAATCTAGAAATATCCCATGCCATTTAAAAAGCCTGAGTGACAAAGTTACTATCTATGATGTCACCAAGCTAGAGGAGAGAGAGAAAATGGATGAACCAAAAATATAAAAGATTCTGAAATTTTAGTTTTTAAATAATTATAATTTTTAATTTTAAAAAATAAAACAATTATGATTTTTAGTTTTTTATTAAAAATAAATTCATTATAAATTTTATTTATATTTATTTCTAAATTATTCATATATGTATAAATGTATTCTATATTTTATATAACATACAACATAAAATTATAAAATTATGGATAGTATATCAATATATGGCTATATACATAAATATATAAATTTGTGTATATATAATATATAAATACTTATTTATAAATTTATTAAAATGTTATGAATATTTATTTATAAAAATAAATGTATTATAAAATCATTTTAAAAATTTTCCTCAGAGATGGGAAAGGCTACAGATTAGTCTCTCTAGGATCTACCTATTATATAGAAACTTGAAATGCCTTTCTTTCCAGAATTCCAGAGAAAACACCTTTAAAAATATAGAAATTCCTCAAAATAGTGGGATAGCAGTTTATCTGAGAACTCTTGTTTTCTGTGTAAATAAAGTACTACTTTGGATGTTCCTCTCCAAAGAACCTAGCTTTCATTTGTTTTCTTATCCCATATATAGGACAAAAAACAGTCAGAAAATGAGGCGGATTTAGGGAGAGAAGGAAGGGGGGGCAGGCAGGACAGAAAGGAAGGGAGGGGGCCCAGGCAGGAGCTGACTTTGTAGTTTGAAATACTATAGTAAGCATTGTCACCTCCAGACCGTGGGCTTGAGAAATGACCATTTTTATTTTTATCCAAGGAAGTACACAGATGCTATTATGGACTGTGTTTATAGAGCACTTTCCATCTCCAAAGCCCTTAGCAACCATTGTTAGAAGCCAGTCTGCCAAAGACCTCAGTGATGTGAGTTCCTGTCAGAGCAGTGGTCTCAGGAGCCACCTGCACTATCCAGAATACTAGGTTTCTTTCAACATTTCCCAGTAGAGCCATATGGTACCAAAACTGTCCAACAAAATAGAACCCAGGGCCAATGGGCTTCATCATCATTTATTATTGATGCAATCTAATACAAGTTAACTTTGGTAGTAGTGTGATATAATTAAAAGAGCCCTGGACTTGGAAAAGTTCAAGGCGCCAGTTATGCACAAATGTGTAGCAAATCCCTTAATCTCTGTGAGCCTCATTTCTACATCCAAAAGAGGAAGACTTTAGACTATGACTTTAAGATCTCTTCCTTCTTCAAATGTATGAACCTATGATATTCTGTCTTTCAGTTCTAATATTCTTTGTTCTAAGATGCCTCTCAGTTTTAACATTCCACTTTGTATTTCCTGAATGTAACCCAGGTTCAAAACTCAAACATTTGCATAATATGCTTCTCATTAGTGGAAAGAATGATTATTTGATGCTCTGTGCTGCCATAATGAGTGGCAGCAGGAGTCTGAGAGACTTATGCAAATATATCAGGCTTAAATCCTAGGTAAAATAAGGTTCTCCCTACCCAATGCAATCTAACATTGACTTCTTTCAAAGAAGACAGTAGATTCTTATTTCTCCCTCTCTTGAAGATAAACAAAGCAAATAATTTCTCAATGAGAGTTGAATTCCTTTTTAAGTTTTAATGTTTTTTCCAGTTACAAAGAAAAACAATTTTAACCTTCAAAAAATTCAAATTTAACCTACCAAATTCTTTCCCACTGTCCCTTTCCATTCCATTCTTTGAGAAGGCAAACAATCTGATAATGATTATATTTTCATATTGGTTATGTTTAAAAAAGGCATAAAACACAAATAAGAAAAGTAAATTAAAAAAACAACAGGGGTGCCTAGATGGCAAAGTGGATAGAGCACTGACCCTGGAGTCAGGAGTACCTGAGTTCAAATCCAACTCAGACACTTAATAATTACCTAGCTGTGTGGCCTTGGGCAAGCCACTTAACTCCATTTGCCTTGCAAAAACCTAAAAAAATAAAAGTATGCTTCCAGTTACATTCAGATTCCATAAGTTCTTTATCTGGAGGTGGATAGTATTTTTTTTTTATCATAGACCCTTCAGAATTGTCTTGGATATCTACATTACTGAAAATAACTAAGTCATTTGTGGTTGATCATTGTAACACTATTGCTATTACTGTCCTAGTTCTATTCACTTCAGTTTGCATCAGTTCAAGTAAGTCTTTTCAGCTTTCTGAAAGCATCCAGCTAATCATTTTTTATAGCACAATAGTACTCAATCATAATCATATACCACAACTTGTTCAGTCACTGTCCAATTGATGAGCATCCCTTCGATTCCAATTTCTTTCCCACCACAAAAAAAAACTATAAGTTTTCCTTTTTTTTCATCTTTCTGGCATACAGTCCTGGAGGTGCTAATTACTTAGTCAAAGAATATATGCAGTTTTATAGCCCTCAGGGCATAGTTGCAAATTGGAGCTCTGAACTCTTAAAGAAACACATTTGACTTCTTGGGTCACTGACAATTTCATATATTCAAGGCTCTTTCCCCGGGGGGAAGAAATAAGTATTTATATAGCACCTCCCATGAGCCAGGCACAATGCTAAATGCTTTTACAAATATTATTTCATTTGATCCTCACAACAACCCTGGAGGTAGGTGCTGTTATGATTCCCATTTTACAATTGAGGAAACTGAGGGAGGCAGACTTGCACACACACTATACATTACATTACATACATATGTATGTATGTATATATGTATATAAGTATGTAATGTAATGTATAGTGTGGTGTGTGTGTGTGACTAAAGAAAGTCTGCGTACTTAGTCTTTACACTTAGAAAAGGGATCTTTGAAGAACTTTCCCTGAGGCATAGCTATAGAATTTAGAGCTAGAAAGGAAATTAGAGGCCATGTAGTCTAAACCCCTCATTTTTATAGACAAGGAAACTGAGGTCCAAAGAAAGGCACAAGATTTACCTGAGATAACACAAATTAAATGACAGAGTCAAAAGGTCCTCTGACTTAAAAGGCAATGTGTTTGCACTGTGTCTAATCCTCATGAATAAAGCCCCAAGTTTTTCAATTTTGTTATCTCCTTAACTAAAAAAATTCTGTTAGCTTTTATTACTTCTTAGAGGTTTGTGCATTCCTTGACTATTTATGCATTGTTCAATGTATTTTATATACTATTTATACAACTGCACTCTACAGCTTTCACATCCCTTTTCTCATTTGATCCTCCAAAATACTTAAGTGGTAGTATTGACCCCATTTTATAAAGGAGAAAATTGAGGCTTAGAGAGCTTAAGTGACTTGTCTAAGGCTAGCAGGGAAATCTGGAAACAGATCTTCTGGCTATTTTGAGATGCCTTTCCTCTGTCATAATATCAGCAATAATAATAGCTATACATTTTAAGATTAACATAGTCCTTTATAAAATTCATTTCATTGACCCTTACAACTTGGAACCTCCTGGATCCTCACAATGGATGAAAAAACTGAGACTTAGAGAGATTAGGTGATATGCCCATGGTCACAACAGTTAATAATGTAGCAGAAGGTAGTTTCAAACCTAAGATTTTCCTGACATCCAGTTCTCTTTTTTTCTCGCTATCCTTCACCTTCTTGTATCCAAGATATATTGTTTCTCTTTCCAACAGTCCTAGTCTGTCCTTCTCTGTCCCCACCAACTTGAGGAATGCCTTTGAACAATTTGCCTTGGTCCCCTCCTCCTAAGACTTTGCCATAGAAACCAAACAGAATTTTTTTAAAAAAGGGAAAATGGAACCTTCACGTTTTCCTATTGATTATAAACCACTGTTACCTAGGACAGCTCTAGCCTTATAGGAGAAATGAAGAACAATTGCAGAGATACCCAGGGCCAAGTCTATTCTCCATTCAACCTGATAATTAATGGGAGCAAAGAAGAAGCTCTTGTCTTTCTGAGTCTGATCCCCACTGCAATGGCACTCCAAACATCTGAAGAAAAAACAGTTTGTTAATTGCTGTCTAGACAGTTTATTGCAGCAATAAGATCAAAACACAGAATGCTTAGGTTCGTGGTATGAATCATGCAGACTAAACAATTGTTTTATTGCATTTACAGAGAACTTGATTTATAACTTTGCTGGGCAATAAAATTCCTTCATAGTTTATACTAAATAATTTCACTCCTTTTTACATTGCTCTGTGATAATTCCATCTCTCTGGACTGCTAAAATGTGTTCTCTCTGTCACATCTAAACAGCTTCTTATCTTCTATCTTCCTGCCATCAAGGAACATACAATGCTTGGTCCAGGATTTAATCAATTACTGACAGAGGCTATTATAGATTATAGCAACAGACAAGGAGGTATGGACTTTATAAATGAGTGATATATGTGCATTGTGTCTGCACCTCAACACATGACCTAGAAAAAAGTCAGTCATTCTACAAATTGGAAAGGTTTGATGCCAAATAACTGGTTGGATGAATGTCAAGCAATAGAATAAACACCAATTTAGGAATCAGAACAAATAGACTTTTAGGTCCAGTTCTGTCCACTCATTGCACAGAATAACTTTAATATTTTGACTAGACCATTTCCACCTCTCAGCTTCATGGTTCCAATTCTGCATGTAAGTTTTATCATCTGTAAAATGGGGGATGATAACATCTACCTCCAGTTGTGTTTGTGTGTGAGGTCCAGATGTGTGATTTTGTTTGTTTAAAGAACTCCTATTGTGGAAGCTTCCTATACCAATGCAGATTACCAAAACAGCAATTTGCCTATAACTTATAGTCTTAAAGAGTTGCCTGGGGCATTAAGAAGTTAAATGGCTAACCCATGGTCACATAATTAGGACATAACCAAGGCAGGTTGTGAATATATGTCTTCATGATGCCAAGGTTGGCTCTTTATACCATGCTGCTGGTTGTGAGGACCAAATGAAAACATGGATGTTGAGTGCTTACAAAATGTAAGCTGCTATTATTTTCAATTTAATTAATTGGATGCTTGACTAAAGAAGTGAGATCAACCAGTTCACCTGGGCTCAGTATCTCTGAGTATGTTAAAGCTCATTAATTCATTTAAAATTTTTTTTTGTTAATTCCTTCCATGTGCTTGGGGAAGATACAAGACTTGAGAGACTCATCCCTTGATTTTGAAGCTTTTAAAATCTTGGAGGTAAAATCAGGGGAACATTGTACACAGTAATAGCAAAATTGTGTGATGATCAACTGTGATTCACTTAGCTCTTCTCAGTAATATAATAATCCAAGACAATTGGAAATTCTATCCAAATCCAGAGAAAAAACTGATAAAGTCTGAATACATATTGAAGTATTCTATTTTCACTTGTGTGGTGTGTGTGTGTGTGTGGTCTTTTCCTTTTGTTCTGTTTCTTCTTTCATAATATGACTAACATGGAAATATTGTGCATATATAACATCAGATTGCTTAGGGAGAAAGGAATAAAGAAAAGGAGAAAATTTGGAACTCAAAATTTTTTTAAAAAACAAATACCAGGGGCAGCTAGGTGGTGCAGTGGATAGAGCACTGGCCTTGGAGTCAGGAGTACCTGAGTTCAAATCCGATCTCAGACACTTAATAATTACCTAGCAGTGTGGCCTTGGGCAGGCCACTTAACCCCATTGCCTTGCAAAAACAAAAACAAACAACAACAAAAAAAAAACAAATATCAAGGGGTGGCTTAGATGGCACAGTGGATGGAGCACTGGCCCTGGAGTCAGGAATACCTGAGTTCAAATCCTACCTCAGACACTTAATAATTAATTACCTAGCTGTGGGACCTTGGGCAAGCCACTTAACCCCATTTGCCTTGCAAAAACCTAAACAACAACAACAAAAGGACAAATGTCAACATGAACTGATGCTGAGCAAGGTGAGCAGTACCAGAAAAACATTGTACACCCCAACAGCAACATGGAGGCAATGATCAACCTTGATTTGACTTGCTCATCCCTTCAGTGCAACAACCAGGGACAATTTTGGGTCATCTGCAATGGAGAATACCAGAATTGTGGACTTTGAACAAAGACCAAAGACTATTACCGTCAAATTAGAAAAAACACTCTCTATATTATTATGTAATTTTACTATCTCATACTTTATTTTTCTTCCTTAAGGATATGATTTCTCTGTCATCACTTTCAACTGAGATCAATGTATAACATAGAAACAATGTAAAGACTAACAGAATGCCTTCTATGGGGGGTGGGGGGAGGGAAGCAAGAATGGGGGGAAATTTGTAAAACTCAAAATAAATAAAATCTTTCTTAAAAAAAAAACAAGGGGCAGCTAGGTGGTGCAGTGGATAGAGCACTGGCCTTGGAGTCAGGAGTACCTGAGTTCAAATCCGATCTCAGACACTTAATAATTACCTAGCTGTGTGGCCTTAGGCAAGCCACTTAACCCCATTTCCCTTGTAAAAAAAAAAAAATGTCAAAAATTATCCTTAGATGTAATTGGAAAAAATTAAATATTATAAAGGAGAAAAATATCTGAGGTTTTGAGACATACACAAATAGGTTATCATGAATTTTAGAATATGAAACTCCATAAAAGAACTCTTAGTTGAACTAAGATTAAATGTAGTCTTACAAAACCAACTTTCCTTGAACAGATAGATCAGAAAAATAATTTTAAAATATGGTGTAATTGCCTTTACAAAAAGTCTAAATGAAGGATGGTAAATTCTCTGAGGTTAGAGAACTGGACTTATCTAAAATTTGTATCTTTGCCAGAACTTGTACAGTAGCCCAATAAATATTTGTCGAATGAATGAATGAATGAATGTAAGGCAAGGAAGCAAAAGACAAAAAGATGGAAACAAAGGGAGTGTAGTACAAGATATGGTCTTTGAACCAAAAGCTCTGGACTTGAGTTTAGCTCCAAAACATAGACTGTCACTGGACTTTATTTATTTCTTTGTTTTTCTGTGTCAGTTCTTTATTATTATAGAAATAAAGACAACAGAGTTTGATTTTTATTGTATGGTACAGGTTATGTGGGAAGGGGAAGAAAGGTAAGTATGGAAATAAAGCAGGGAAAAAAAAAGGAACTAATAGACAAGACATAGAACTTTGCAAGTCACTTTGACTTCTGATTCCCCTAGAACTTCCAGTCATAGTGAGAAAAAGACAGTGACTGTCAGGCATCTTTTTCTCCTTTTCTCATCTTCAAATTGGGGCTGACTAAATAAAAGTAACCCTTCAAGTCCCTTTCCCCAAATGCTAATAAAAATAGCCAATCCTCATCACAAGTAAAAAAGGGAAGATACAAAGTTGGGGGATGGGGGCAGACAGGCATCCCCATCTGGGCAGGTGACTGAAACATTAAATACAGGGAAATGGAAGTTTCTGAGCTGGCATAAAATGGGGCTTTCAAACTAACCACTTCAGAGGGTTAATGAGCATAAATAGCTTTGTAAATTGTAAAAGGATATGAGAATGCTATTTGAAATGTAAGCTCTTATTATTTTTTAAGTGTTTTGATTTTTTTTTTTTGCGAGGCACATGGGGTTAAGTGGCTTGCCCAAGGCCACACATCTAGGTAATTATTAAGTGTCTGAGACCGGATTTGAACCCAGGTACTCCTGACTCCAGGGCCGGTGCTTTATCCACTACACCACCTAGCTGCCACCTAGCTGCCCCCTGTAAGCTCTTATTAACAGAGAAATAGAAACTAGGTAACTAAATCAAAGATGGTGATCAGGTGAATAAAGAATAAAGTGATTCAGGAGACCCAGACGGGTAGTTAAGTAAAGGGACCCAGTTGGCCATCACAGCCCAAGGAAGAAGAAGGGTGACCAAAGGATGGCTTAGTTTGTAAAGGTGAAATGAAAAGACAGATAAGACAGGTGATCTACAGTAAGAATAGGAATATGCAGAAGATAAAATGAAGAGAAAGTGAGGTGACCTTAGATGAACTATTAAGCATTTCCTTTAAGGGAGTCTTGTTCAGGCAGGAACCACAACAGTGGGAGAGGTAAGGTAGGGTGTGAGGGTAAAGGAGGGTTAAACTTTGATCATCAAATGTAGTCACACCGTTGACTTGCTCACAACAGGACATTGAAGACATTTCTCTGAACCCTGGGTCATGACCTTTTGGGGCTTCACCTCTACCAAATGTGGCTCCCACTCTCTCCACTATCACCTTCTAGAAAGTGTCCAGAGTAATCAATGGATGTGACAGGGAATCAAATAAACTATGAGATTAAAATTAACTTGAAAAATTAGTGATTCTCAGAAGGTAAATGATTTTAATGGTATTACATAAAAGTCAATTTCATATTGTTTACTTATTTGTACTTTTTGAGAGATAAATCTATAATAAAAATATATGTGAAAAAGACATCAGAGTATGATGAAAAGAACACTGAATTAGAAGAAGGTCGTGATTCTAGTCCTGGATTTGCCACTTATTAACTGTGTAATAATCTTAAGTCAATTTACTCTCTGAATTTCAGTTTTTTCATGAGTAAAATGAAGATGATGATAATAATTAGCATAAAGTCACAAAGTGATTGGCAAATATTATCTCACTTGATCCTCACAACCACCCTAGGAGGTAGATATTCTTATTTTCCCATTGTTAAAGATGAGGAAACTGGGGCTGAGAGGTTAAGGAACTTGCCTGTGGTCACAGTTAGAAGTGTCTAAGGCCAAATTTGGAATCAGGTCTTCCCAACTTGAAGTCAATTGTTTATCCACTGTACTACCATATTGCCTCTATTTACCTCACAGAGATCAAATGAGATAATTCATGTAAAGTGCTTCACAAACCTTAAAATGCTATATAAAGTCTATGAGTTAATGATGATGACAGCAATTCTTTGGAGAATAAAACCAATAAATCCTACTCTAAAGAGATATTTGACATCAGACTACCCCTACTTTCACTTTAAGCTCTTGAAAATCCTCATCCCCTCCAACTAGCCTTGGTAGATGAGAAGGGAAAGAAAGGGTCATAAATCAGGCATCCAAAAGAAAAGAAAAAAATTGAATCAAATCTGTGCATATTTTTCTTCATTGCTTTGCAAAGGATGAAAAAAATTGCAAAGACCATTGGGGCACAGTCACATTTGCTTCTCCAGGAATGCATACCCAAGGTTAGTATTTTAATTGGAGGCTTGGGTTCTAGTCCCATTTCTGTTACTGACTCAGTTTGTGACCCTCAGCAAATTGCTTCCTCTCTCAATTTAATCTTCTGAAATGAGACATTAAGAACAGATGATCTATAAAGTCCCTTTCAACCCTGAAATTCTATATTCTTTGAAGTAGTAATTAACAACGTAGACACTGTATCTATGGAATTCATTTCCCACAATGCTTGGAGCCAAGAAATAATTGATTATTGGGAAAAATTATGTGACATTTGTACATGAACCCATAGAATGGTGATGTCACCAAGTAAAGTGATTAGATGAAGAAGCTCTACTGAATCAAGGATTAAAAAGAGTTAGATGAAAGTCCAGAGACAAGAAGATAAAAGTGGCAGGACCTGGTGTGGGGACAGGAAAAGAATATGAATAGCCATGGCATGAACTCTGATGCCCTCTTTAGCCAAAGATGATAGTAGCTTTAGGAGTGAGGCAAGAGTCATTCTTCAGTCTGCCTTGTGTTAGAATTTGAACCCCTTATTCTAGTACAGTTACTGGTTGTGTTCAGAAACACATTTCAGTTGTCTCCAAATCTGCATGACCATATCTGGGGTTTTCTTGGCAAAGATAGTATTTTGCTATTTCCTTCTCCCAGATGAGGGACCTGAGACAAACAGGATTAAGTGACTTGCCCAGGGTCACATAGCTAGTAAGAGTAAGTGTCTGAGGCCTGATTTGAACTCACAAAATTGAGAATTCCTGACTCCAGACCAGAGAACTCTCTACAATGTGCCACCTAACTGCTCAAATAGTGATTAATGCATAGTATCTAATAAATAATTGTGGAATGAAATAATTATTGACAAGAGAAAGAATTTAAAAAACAGGCTATGGGACCTATCTAGTAAGCAGACCCTTAGACTGGGAATTTACTTGAAAGGAAATTAGATAATTCTTCCTCCCACTTTTAGGAGATTTGTACCTTTTCATGCATAAGTACCATATTTTGCTATTTGATTCAATTCCTTGTTATTTGCAATGCTTTATGTTTTAATTAGACCCCTTTTCCTTTTTGTATTTCCAAGTCTCATATGCCAAGCAGTAGGGTGATACATGGGATATGGACTTAAGCCAAGGTTTGAATAGTTAGCCTACCAAAATAGAAAGCTAAAGCTTGGTAGAGCTAAAAAAATGGTACTACATTTGTGGAAGTTCATCTGAGATAATTTAAGGATTGACTGTATTGGGTAAAGCAATGCCGACCTAATATAGCATTATATGAATCCAATGAAGACTTTTCCTTATATATTAAAAAGACCACCTAGGCTTCAATTTGACAGCTATTTTCCAAATGCAATCTCTTTCAAAGTAAATTGGCCTAAATTATTACTGCATAATTGTATCTAAAATTGTCACTGATTTTCTCCTTCCATTTTAGATGGCCCTTATGAAAATGTTATATATAACCATGTTGTTTGGTTATTGCTAAAACCATATTGTATACCCTACTGTAGAAATAATGGAAAATGTTTAATGAATAATTTTGTATCTTGAACTGACATTGAAAAAGCAACATATATATGTATATGGCAAACCTGAATATTTTGTGTATTCAGCATTCAGTTTGGCTATTCAGTTGTTGGAAAATCAGTATACATTAGCCAGAATTTATTTTCTTTCCTTTGTATTTAAATACTGTGACATTTGGAGCATATAAATCAATCAGTAAAAATTTTCAGAGCTTACTAGGTGCCAAGCACTACACAAAGAAGAGGAAATACAAAGCAAATGCAAACATTTCTTGTTCTCAAGGAGTTTGCATTCTAATGATGGGAATAATATATACATAGATATAGATATACATACACATGTCTGCACACACACATATGTGTGTATAAAGTCAGTCAGTAAACCAAAATAAATACAGAGTAAATAGAAAGAAAATAGCCTTAGAAGTTAGCTAGCTTGACTTGGGAAAGACTTCTTGGAACAGGTAATGCTTGAACTGAGTCTTAAACGCAGCCAGTCATTCAAAGAGCAGAGGTTAAAAGAAAGAATATTTGGGGCATAGGGATAGCCAGTGCAAAAACCTGGGGATGACCTATCATAGGGTGGCAATACTAGGTGCTTAAGAAATGTTTATTAATTAAAATAGAGCACCACATGTAAAGAGCAGCAAGTGGACAAATTTGACTGAATCACAGAGTATGTGATGGGGAGCAATATGTTAAAATACTGGAGAGAGCAATTAGAGATTATTGAGTAGAGGAATGTTATAGTCAGGTCTTGTTTCAAGAAGAAAATTCTGAAGTTGCAAAGGAAAACAACTCCAATAAGGAGTAAGAATGGAATTTTTCTGAAGAGATCTATGTGAATGTAAGAGAACTCACATAAATTTTAAAAAGAAATATACAAAATATGGAAGCAAGTTGACAGAAGATGACTAACAGCATGTATGCCAGGACCCTATAAAAATAGTGTCAGGGGAACTTAAGCTCAAAATAAGCTAAGAGGCTTAGGAACCTAAGGCTTATGGGAACCCCCTCCCCTCTATTTTTTTCTAACTAATTTGGGAAAAAAGAAGAATCAACAAATTCCTAACTTTCTGGTCAGTGATAATCAGTTAATGTTGTCTCAGGGATAATGGGGTCAAAATCAAATAAAAATGGAACTGCTACTCATTACACACACATTCTTCAAGGCTGTTTATTGACTGAGATTTAAAGTGTAAAGTTATTTATATTTATTTCATTATTTATGTTTTCATCAATATTTATTTATTTTTATAAATATTTCCCAATTATATTTGAATCTAGTTCAGTGGCATTGTTGTGGACCTCATGCAGCTCCAAGACTACATCTTTGACAAGTCTTGTTTTAAAGGATTCATAGATAAAAAGTTATAATGAGAGCATTGTAAGTAATCTTAATACATGAGGTTATTGCATGTGTTATAAATTTTCCCACATTAAAAAGTTGTGCTAAATGTACTTTGCCATATTGACTATGTATTTGGTTTCTGCATATGATTTCTATATCTGTCTGGTCTGGTGAGGTCATCCCAAATATGAATTTTAAGTACTATATACCCACCTATGATCTATTTATATTTGGAGGAAGTATATGAAAGAGTACTGGCCTCTGGAGTCAGAAGACCTGGAACATAATAAGCACTGACTGACACGAATTTGAAAGGAAAAAAATCATTTAATTCAAATATAAAACAATAGGGAGAGGAAAATGATTGAAACAGCAAAGCAATCTTTGTAGCTGTACATAAAAAGATAAAAAAAATCTCACATATCACAAAGGAGGCTATATCACCTCCAAGTATCACCTGTGTCACTCCATTTCCCTAGACTGCAGTTTCCTAATTTTCAAATAAAGTGATTCAAATAGATGGCCTCTGAGATCCCTTCCAACACCATAACTGTGATTTTATGATGAATTTGTGTCCAGGGTATATGTCAATTATTCCTATGATATATAACTATGGACCTAATTTTCTTAAAGGAGGGACTAGAAGGGAAATGATACATCTCCCACAATGCTTGATTCTGAGAAGGCCTTGCTTCTTTAAAGGAAATCCTCTGGACTGCATTTCCTACAAGGCTATGGAGGATGTTGCAGCAAAATAAAGTCATTAAGCAAAAAACTGATCTTGGCTATTACTTAACAGCTGTGTCTCTTTGGACAAGCAATTTAACTATCTGGTTTTCAGTTTCTTACTCTGTAAAATGTAGGGGTGGGAAGGTTGAATTAGATAGTCTCAAAAGTTCCTTTATACTCCAAATCTAAGATCTTATAACTCTAGATGAGAAGCTTTACACCTTTACAGAAGCTAGAAGATCCAGAAGAGTGATTGGGATGAGATCATAAGCAAACATGACACCATTCAATCCAGAAATCTATCATTCCTTTTAGATTGTAATGCTGACAACCAAGTTGAGGTAAGAGCTAGGATCAGGACTATGCTTCAGATTGTGACAAAGCTTGTATCATCTTACAATAAACATCTACTACTTTACATTTCAGCAGAGATATGTGTGATAGTAAAAGTTTACCAAACAAGTCTGAAAAAATAAGCACAACACTCTTCTAAATTTAAACTGTATTATTAACATTTTTTTTCATTACTTTTTTAAAATCTGGACAATCAGGGCGGCTAGGTGGCATAGTGGATAAAGCACCGGCCTTGGAGTCAGTAGTACCTGGGTTCAAATCTGATCTCAGACACCTAGCTGTGTGGCCTTGGGCAAGCCACTTAACCCCATTTGCCTTGCCAAAAACCTAAAAAAAAAAAATCTGGACAATCAACAACAAAAAATCCAAGCCTTAATTTGTAGCATTTGCTAGTTTCAGAGGTGAAAATGTTCACGAAGAAAATTTAAAGCTATGCTCACTCCAGCACACCTTGAATGTGAGGGAAGAAATACTCTCAAACTCTGCTAAAGAGTTATAAGGATAGAAATGGAAAAAGATAAAATTATAACCTCCCTTGTGCCATGTGAGAGTTTTTACCCTTTTGAGCTGAGCACAAAAATGTTGCATTGTTTGAATCACTTTTCTAGTCATATTGTTTCATATTTGAATCAAATGTTTTTTCCATTGTCATTCAACATACATTTATTGCGTTTATTATGTGCCAGGAACTATGCTAGGAAAACAAATTGATGCTGTTGTCCTAGTTGGAAACAGACCAGTGAGATTACAGATGATGATTTAGCACTCTATGAATTGGATTTAAGTGAGGCAGAATTGTGCAAAATCATCATCTCTCTTGCAGAGTCTTCAAACAGTGGCAGGATCAAAGTCAAGATGACTATTTAAACAGAAATAAAGTCCTTGCCCTTGAGGCACATGAAAAGAAGTAAAAATTTGGGGAGGGTTGCTGGGAGAAGGAGAGAAGGGTAGGAGAACATGAAACAAAAAATCCAAAGAATAGAGAATGGAGTTCAGAAAGGAATGAAGATATTATTGAGCTGGACACTTTCCTTAAAATGGAGATTTGGGATGAATCAACCAATGAGAGAAAGAAACCACAGTAGCAGAGAATTCTGTGAAGAGAAGGCAGGGGAGGTATAAACTTCCAGGATGAAAAAACTTCTGTGGCAATGTCTGAGATGCCTTGTGTCGGGGCTTGAACCATGGTTTAAGTAGATATCCCAAAATAGCCAGCTGAACTTTGTTATAGCTTGAGGTTGTGATACCATGAGAGTATTGTTGAATTGCACTGCAACATATTGTAAAAATGTGTTCTTTCTCTTCATTATTTGATTTTCATTTTCCTTATCTATAACATAATTCAATAATAACTTGTTGAGCGGAAGAGATACAAATCTGACTCTGTCACCATCTTATCACCCTCACCTAGGATTATTGCAGTAGAGTACTGATTGTGCACCACTTCTAGTCTCTCCCCTCTCCACTCCATCCTCCATTCAACTAAGTGATCTTCCTAAAACAGAAGTCTGACCATGTCACAACCCCCTCATTCAATAAACTCCATTGCCCCCCACCATTAGCTCCAGATTCAAATACAAAATCTTTTTGATTTTTAAAGCCTTCATAACCTGTCCCCTTCCTACCAGTCTTCTTATACCTTAGCCCCTTATCAAATGATGTTCTCTTGTGCTACTACAGGTATTTTCATTGTTTGTCCTCTCTCTCCTTCAACCTTTACTGCTCCATCTCCTTCCTTCTCTTCCCTAACTTCTCTAGCTTCCTTCAGGTTATGTTTTATTTTTTTAGATTTTTCAAGGCAATGGGGTTAAGTGGCTAGCCCAAGGCCACACGGCTAGGTAATTATTAAGTGTCTGAGGTCGGATTTGAACCCAGGTACTCCTGACTCCAAGGCTGGTGCTCTATCCACTGTGCCACCTAGCCACCCCTTCCTTCAGGTCTTAACTGAAGTCCCAGCTTTTGCAAAAAAGCCTTTTTCAATTCTCTTTAATCTTAAGAGTTTTCTCTTTGTTGATTATTTCCAGGCTATCTTCTATATAGTTTATTTGTACATAATTGTTTGCATGTTGTTTCCTCTTTATACAGTGAACTTGGGAGAAGGGATTGTTTTTCATTTGTTGATTTTAGTATTCACCTTCCTTTATATCCCCAGTCCTTAGCACAATGCTAAGAATAGGTGCTTAATAAATGCCTTGTTGACTTGACCTATACAAATTAATAAGATGCTCTGTATTGTAAGGATCAACGATTGGATTTTGGAATCAAACCCTCCCTTTCCCCATGTCAGTTCAAATTGGAGCTCTTCCAACTGTAGTCCTTGGGCAAATTAATTAGCATCTTTAGGTTTGAGATTCTTCATGTATTAAAATCATGAAGTTGGAATTGATCAATCTTTAAGGTTGTTTTTGATCTCAAAACCCTCTGTGAAAGTGTTTTTGTAATTCAAACCACCCCAAAAAATAGACAAATGTCATCATTGTGAGTAAAAGAGGTTTTCTAGATTGAGGAGTTGAATAGGGTGGACAAAAAGAATCCTGGTATGGACAAAGAACTGTATCTTCTTTTTAGGAAATTGTCATTCCTGATCTCTCTGTCTCTGTCTCTGTCTCTCTCTCATTTCTCTCCTACCTAACCTTAATGGTTGAATGTGCCTTGCCTCAGTCAAACTGTGACCTGTCAAAGATCTTAACTTAAAAAAGGCCAGTGTCTCCCACTGCATCCAGGACTATCTACAATCATCCTGATCCAAATCTGGTCACTGAACCCAGATAGCCCTGATGAGAAAGTGAGGCTGGGGACTTTGAACAGCACCCTGTCACTCAAATCCAATTCACTTGAATGTCAAAATATTACCCACCTGTTGTCTTGGTCTTTTTCAGGAAATGAAGGACAAATATCGTAAATTAATTAAAATCAGGAGTTCCAACTCTGATATTTACTAGGTATGTATTTCTGGGGAAATCATTTTTCTCACCTATAAAATGGGTATAATACTTGTACTATCTACCTCATATAGATGCTGTGAAGAAAGCTCTCTGTAATATTAGAAGTGTTATAAAAATGGTAGTCATTATTTTTGTGACTCTGCCATAGTCTAGAGGCTGGGAAGAGATACATCTGCTTGCTTCTCTTCTTATCATGATGTTTGAATATTGACAAACCTAAACAAAGCTAGACACTCCAAGCAACCTTAGGAATATATCAGGAGAAGGTGCAACTAGTGCAGTGGAAAGTAACCTTGTAGACAGAAGATTTGGGAATGTCCCTTGATTCATTCACTTTTCATCATTCAGCTCCATGCTAGTCTATTAACTTCCTTAAGGCTATTTCTTCCTCTAAAAAAGAGGGGTAATGATACTTACAAATGAATAAGGAACATTTCTTAAATGCTAACTACATTAAAGAATCAGGGAAGCTGATGGCAAAGTGGGTACTCTGGGCTTTGAATCAGGAAGATTCATTATCCATAGTTCAAATCTGGTCTTAGACACTTTCTGGCTATGTGACCCTGGGCAAGACATTTAACACCGTTTGCCTCCATATCTTTGTCTGTAGAAAATGACCTGGATAAGGAAATGGCACACTCCTGAATCTCTGTCAAGAAAACTTTTTTTTTTTAGATTTTTCAAGGCAATAGGGTTAAGTGGCTTGCCCAAGGCCACATGGCTAGGTAATTATTAAGTGTCTGAGACCAGATTTGAACCCAGGCACTCCTGACTCCAAGGCCGATGCTCTATTCACTGCGCCACCTAGCCGCCCCTAAGAAAACTCTTAATGGGGTCATGGAAAGTCAGATGCAACTGAAAAAAACACACAACAACAACACTGGTCAAGAACTGTACAAAAACTGCTGTGAAACCCTTGGTTCAAGATCATCTCTGATACATATTGACTATATTACACCAGGCAAGTGCCTTTGATTTTCAGTATTCTATTTAGGTTCTTACTTTTAGAAAAGTTGTCTATCTGTATTAATAAAGGAAAGCTTCTCAACCAGAAATGTCAAGTCAATGAAATGTTAGGTCCAGTCCCTTTTCTTATGCAAAAGAGGTTATTTGTACATGAATAATCACTTACTATGATTGTTATATGATAAGTATATTTTTTAAGCCTATCCAAATTCTAACCAGCCTTCAAGGACTGCTTCAGGTTTTCACATATGAAACCTTCCTATGTTATTTCTTCTTTTTTAAGAAAAATTTTATTTATTTTGAGTTTTACAATTTTTCCCCCATCTTGCTTCCCTCCCCTCATCCCCCACAGAAGGTAGTCTTTTAGTCTTTACATTGTTTCCATGGTATACATTGATCTAAGTTGAATGTGATGAGAGAGAAATCATATCCTTAAGGGGGAAAAAAGTATTGAGATAGCAAAATTACATAATAAGATAATATTGGATTTTTTTTTCATTAAAGGTAATAGTCTTTGGTCTTTGTCCAAACTCCACAATTCTTTTTCAGGATACAGATGGTATTCTCCATCACAGATATCCCAAAATTGTGCCTGATTGTTGTACTGATGGAATGAGCAAGTCCATTAAAGTTGATCATCACCCCCATGTTGCTGTTGGGGTGTACAATGTTTTTCTAGTTCTGCTCATTTTATTCAGTATCAGTTCATGCAAATCCTTCCAGGCTTCCCGGAATTCCCACCCCTCCTGGTTTCTAATAGAACAATAGTGTTCCATGATATACATATATCACAGTCTATTAAGACATTCCTCTATTGAAGGTCATTCACTTAATTTCCAATTCTTTGCTACCATAAATAGGGATGCTATGATTTTCGTACAAGTGATGTTTTTAACCCTTTTTCATAATCTCTTCAGGGTATATACCCAGTAGTGGTATTGCTGGGTGAAAGGATATGCACATTTTTGTTGCCCTTTGGATGTATTTCCAAATTGCTTTTCAGAAAGTTTGGATGATTTCACAGCTCCACTAACAATGTATTAGTGTCCCAGATTTCCCACATTCCTTCCAACATTGATCATTGTCCTTTCTGGTCATAATGGCCAGTCTGAGAGGTGTGAGGTGGTATCTCAGAGATGCTGTAATTTACTTTTCTCTAATAAGTAATGATTTAGAGCAATTTTCCAATATGACTATGGATCACTTTGATTTCCTCATTTGTAAATTGCCTTTGCATGTCCTTTGGCCATTTTCAATTGGGGAATGGCTTTTTTTTTTTAAATTTGACTCAGTTCTCTGTATATTTTAGAAATGAGTCCTTTTAC
Organism: Macrotis lagotis; assembly: GCF_037893015.1. Taxonomy (NCBI): domain Eukaryota; kingdom Metazoa; phylum Chordata; class Mammalia; order Peramelemorphia; family Peramelidae; genus Macrotis; species Macrotis lagotis. Next base: position 254,867,361 of record NC_133658.1, on the reverse strand, counting down.
TAGTTGCAAAAATTGTTTCCCAATTTATTACATTTCTTTTGATCTTGGTTACAGTGGTTTTGTCTTTGCAAAAGTTTTTTAATTTAATGTAATCAAAATTATCTAGTTTCTTTTTAATGATGTTCTCCATCTCTTCCTTGGTCATAAACTGCTTCCCTTTCCATAGATCTGACAGGTAAGCTACTTTTGATCTTCTAGTTTGCTTTTAATATTGTTTTTTTATGTCTAAATCCTGTATCCATTTTGGTCTTTTCTTGGTATAGGGTGTGAGGTGCTTTCTATGTTATTTCAACCTACACTGATTAGGAGTCACCAAAATATGTCCAATTCTGACTACCCCTATTTTTGTAATTGACAACCCCTGTTCATTACAACAACTCTCAAAGTGTGGTCTGGGAGTTCATATTTTTCAGAGGATCCATGAGGTTAAAACCAATTTTTATAATACTAATATAATGTTTTAATTTCTAATATAATAAATATTATTGCATTTAATCAGAGGTTGCCAATAAATCAGCTGGGGGTAGGGGTAGAAATGTGCCCATGAGACTTTGAAGTTTAATCTGTATCAGCAACAATTTTCCATAACTTTTTCACAATCAACAAACTATTTTTGTTTTATATTTATGATATTTAGCTTCTGTTTACTTCCAAAATATAAATGCTCCTACTGAAAATTTAACAATTAGCTTTGTCTGTAAGAGTTAGCTCCAAGAGCAGCTAGGTGGCACAGTAGATAGAACACCAGCCCTGGAGACAGGAGAACCTGAGTTCAAATCCAGCCTCAAACACTTAATAATTACCTAGCTGTGTGGCCTTGGGCAAACCACTTAAACTCATTGCCTTGCAAAAAAAAAAACCTAATTAAAAAAAAAAAAAGAATGTGATGGAAGGGTCACCTAGGTGGCACAGTGAATAGAGCACTAGTCCTGGAGTCAGGAGGACCTGAGTTCAAATTTGACCTCAGGCACTTAATAATTACCTAGCTGTGTGACCTTGGGCAAGTCACTTAACCCCATTGCCTGGCAAAACTAAAAAAATAATAATAATAATTTACCAAGAATGTGATGGAGTACTGAGACCAAAAAATTTGAGAACTGCTATTCAATAGCAGATAACTGAAACTATACTAATTACCTACCTAGCACAGTTTGTGTTGTTTTCTGTGAGTCTTTTCTCCCAAGCTAATTTGTAAATTCATTAAGAATAGGGACCAGGTCTTATATCTTAGGGTGTTTTTTGTTTTTGTTTTTGCCAGGCAATGAGGTTAAGTGGCTTGCCCGAGGCCACACAGCTAGGTGTCTGAGGTCGCATTTGAACTCAGGTCCTCCTGACTCCAGGGCCGGTGCTGTATCCACCTAGCTGCCCCCAAGTCTTATATCTTCTAGAAGTTCCATGCTCTATTAGTTCATAACAAGCTTCCAACAAAACCTTGATTAAATGACCTACATTGCATGTTGTTTTGTTGATCAGTAGTGTCCCACTCTTCTATGGGGTTTTCTTGGCAAAAATACTGCAGTGGTTTGCCATTTCCTTCTCCAGTGGATAAAGGTAAAGTATGGTTATGTGACCTGTCAAGAAGAGGTCATATTTGATAAGTCAATTAGGAGAACAAGGAATAATATACCTGTCAGATCCATGTAAAGGGATCAATTTATGACCAAAGAAGAGATAGAGAACATTATAAAAAAACAAACTAGATAATTCTGATTATATTAAATTAAAAAGTTTTTACACAAACAAAACCACTGAAACTAAGGTTAAAAGGAATGTAGTAAATTGGGAAACAATTTTTACAACTAGTGTTTCTGACAAAAGATTCATTTCTAAAATATATAGAAAATTGACTCAAATTTATAAAAAAAAGTCATTTCCCAATTGATAAATGATCAAAGGATAAGGGAAGACAATTCTCAAAAAAAGAAATCGAAGCTATCTATGGTTATATCAAAAATTACTCTAGGGGCAGCTAGGTGGCACAGTGGATAAAGCACCGGTCCTGGAGTCAGGAGTACCTGAGTTCAAATCTGGTCTCAAACACTTAATAATTACCAAGCTGTGTGGCCTTGGGCAAGCCACTTAACCCCCTTTGCCTTGCAAAAACCTAAAATAAATAAATAAATAAATTACTCTAAATCATTGATTAGAGAAATGCAAATTAAAGCATCTCTGAGGTACCACCTCACACCTTTCCAATTGGCCAACATGACTAGAAAGGAAAATGATCACTATTGGAGGGGCTGTGGGAAAACTGAGATACCAAGACATTTTTGGTGGAGTTATGAACTGATGCAACCTTTCTGGAGAACAATTTGGAATTAAAAATGAATATATCCTTTGATCCAGCAATACCACTACTGGGTCTGTATGCTGAAGAGCTCATGTAAAAGGGTAAAAATCCCACATATACAAAAATAGTCATTGTAGCCCTTTTCATAGTAGCAAAGAATTGGAAATTGAGGGAATGCCCATCAATTGGGGAATGTCTAAACAAATTGTGATGTATACACATACATATACATATACATATACATATACATATACATATAATATATATATATATATTTGTGATGAAACACTATTATTCTATAAGAAATTATGAATGACAGGATTTCAGAAAAACCTGGAAAGACTAACATGAATTGATGCTGAGTGAAGTGAACAGAACCCCAAGAATAACATGAGGTGATAACCAACCATGATGGACTTGTTCATTTCAGCAGTGTAATTATCAAAAACAATTTTAAGGGACTTGTGATTGAAAATACCATCCGTATCCAGTGAAGGAACTGTGGAGTTTAAATGCAGACCACAGCTAACTATTTTCAATTTTTAAAAGTCATCTTATGTATAATATAATTTTGTTATCTCTAATGTTTTCTTTCTTCCATTTGGATCTAATTCTTCTCTCATAACACCTTCAATTTTGATCTATGTTTAGTATGGTTACAAATGTAAAGCCTATATCAGATTGCTTTCCTTTTGAGGGGAGGAGAGGGAGGGAGGGAGGGAGAAAAATTGTAAAACTCCAAGCCTTGCAAAAAAAAAGAAAAGATTGGTAAAAAACTACCATTGTATATAGTTGGAAAAAAAATAAATTATTCACTTAAAAAAAAGAGAACAAATTTGAACCCAATACTACATCCACTGAGTCACCTAGTTGCCTTAACTTATCCACATATTCAATACCAGTTGTCAGGTCCCCCATCTGACCCCACTTTCTGTTGCCTTTACTCAATAAAGAATGAAAAATGAAGTTTAAATCTGAGAGATCATGTCATCTAATCCCCTCATTTTATAGATGAAGAATTGTTCAATGATAAACTCTTCAAGCTCAAAGGATTGTTCATTTTATCTTTACTATGCTGAATACTTTGCTAGACATACAACAAGTGCTTAATAAACACTTGTTGGTTGATCAATTGATAAGAAATTCCATCTGTAGAAGGGCAAGGAACTTAAATGAGATTAAAGGAAGAACTAGTATACTATTAAGTGCTGAATAATGTGACTTGCTATTGTTATTGTTATTAATACATAGTGAGTCAATCTGGTCAGATTGGATCCTTTCTCTTAGAAAGAGAACCAGAGATAGACAGAAACAGACAGAATAACCATAGAACCCATAGGTATAACTAGAGTACTGAGCATGAAAGTTTTTCTAGGATCCCCTGCATGTTTGCTCACTCAACTTACTCATGAAGGCAAAGATGAATCCGAAGGTGTCTTGGACCAAATTAATGGGGTGGCTAGGTGGTGCAGTGGATAGAGCACCAGCCCTGGTGTCAGGAGTACCTCAAATCCAACCTCAAACACTTAATAATTACCTAGCTGTGTGGCCTTGGGCAAGCCACTTAACCCCATTGCCTTGAAAAAAACCTAAAAAAAAAAAGTTTTTTTGGTTTACTTACCCTAGATTGGATGCATTTGTAAAAAGTGCAACTTCTTTTATACTCCTGAATGTAAAAGATTCATTTCCTAAATTTAGGAGCCATACAGATTAATCTGCAGTCCTGCAAAGTTGATGACCTCCAAAGGGAACTCACTCATGTGTGCTGTGTTATTCTATAGATGCCCCCCAAAACCCCAAAAAGATCCAGAGGGTCCTCTTCCCCAATTATGGCCAGCATGCTAAGAAACAAAGGAAAAGAGCCTGGACATCATTTTCATAGACTTGTCGCATGCCTTCATTGTACTCCATTTTATTTTATTTTATTTATTTTGAATTTTACAATTTTTCCCCTTATCTTGCTTCCCTCCCCCATCCCCCACAGAAGGCAGTCTGTTAGTTCTCTACTTTGTTTCCATGGTATACACTGATCTAAGTTGAATGTGAAGAGAGAAAAATAAAATATAAGAGATAGCAAAATTATATAATAATTAAAGGGAATAGCCTTTAGTCAAACTTCACAGTGACTCAGTGGATGTAGTAATGGGTTCTGTTCTCGTTTTTTTTTTTAATAAATATTTTATTTGTTTTTCCAGCTATATACAATGGTAGTGTAAATGTAAACTTTCTCTGGATACAGATGGTATTCTCCATTACAAAAACCCCAAAATTGTGTCTGATTGTTGCACTGACTGAATGAGGGAGTCCGTTAAGGTTGATTATCACCCCCATGTTACTGTTAGGGTTGTACCCTTCATTTTAACAGGAGTAAGAACTATATTTCTTTTCTTCAAATCCAACTCAAATTCCATACAGTTAAAAAGTAGCAGATCTGAAACTTAACCCCACTTCTTATTTGAGTGATGAAGGGGCAGCTAGGTGGTGTAATGGATAGAGCACCAGCCCTGGAGTCAGGAGGACCTGAGTTCAAATCTAACCTCAGAAACTTAATAAGGGTTTAGCCCACTGCCCTGCCCCCCCAAAAAAAAACCAAAAACAAAAAAAAAAGAAATTTAAATTAAAAGGAAGGGGGGAATGAGGAGGAGACACAATAGTACCACCTCCTTCCCAGACTTATTTTGAGAATCAAATAATGTAATATTTGTAAAGTGCTTTATCAAATTTAACATGCTATCTAAATGCTGTAATTATTATTAACTGGTCAATTAATCATTAATTAAGCAAACATGTATTTCAGTCAAAGGAAATAACCAGTGAAAATGCAAAAAGATGTGAGAGGAAGAGACCTCTGGAAGGAATAACAAGAAGACCAGTTTGGTTAAACCACAGGGTATTTAGAGAAAGGGGCAGCTGATGATGATGATGTTTGTCCTTTGTTTTCAAAGACCATGACATCAGGGGAAATGCTGCTATGACCTGCACATGAATGGATTTGAATGAGGGCATGCTGTACTGAGTCACCAGTCTCACTTTGTCCTCCCAAGCCATCTGGGCCCAGTGGCCAGATATGAATCAGGATGACTGGATGGAGTGTATAGAGCTCTGTGCCTGGAGTCAAGAAAATCTGACCTCAGATGCTTAGTAGCTATATCATTCTGGAAAAGTCATTTAAATTCTGTTTGCCTTAATCTGCTAGAAAAGGAGATGGCATAATACTCCAGCATCTTTGCCAAGAAAACCCTAGGAACAGTATGGCCCATTTAAAAATAGTCTTGCTGACTACTTTGGGGTCATGAAGAGTTGCATCTGACTGAACAATGCAGTCTGGAAAGGAAAAGTGGAGTTAGGTTGTGAAGAACCTTAATTGCCAAACAGGAGTTTCTATTTGAGCCTAGAGGTAATAAGGAACCATCAGAGTTTACTAAGTGGTGATGGAGATGGGAAATGGGGAAAGGCCTGATATGATCTGATCTGCTCTTTAGAAAAAATTACTTTGTCCAGTAGATAGAGGATAGATGGATAGGAAGGAGTGGGGAAAGATTTGAAGCAGGGAGAGCAACCAGAAAGTTATTTTAGTACTGCAGACATTAAATGATGAGAGACTGTACTGGGGTGGGGGATATATAAGTAAAAAGAACACATTAAAAAGTATAACAGAGAACTAATGAATTCTGAATGCAAATTTAAACACTATTTTTCACTTTTTTATGGTTTTGCTCTTTTGTTCTGTTTCTTCTTTCACAGCATGACTAATATGGAATTATGTTTTATATGATTACATAGATATAAACCATAGCAAATTGCTTACCATCTTAGGGATGGGGAAGGGAGAAAATTCAGATCTCAAAGTTTTTTTTTAAAGTGGGTGTTTAAAACTATCTTCGCATGTAATTGGGAAAATAATAGTATAAAAAAAGAAAAAAAGAAAATAATACTATAAATAAACAATTAAAATATGACATAAAACCAACAAAAGTTGACATATAATTAGATATAAGGCTAAGTGAGAGTGAGGGGTTGAGAGAAGGATCTTTAAGTTGTAAGATTAAACCTTATATATTAAACCTTTGGGGGACTAGAAGAAAGGTGCTTCTAATAACAGAAATAGGGAAAAGCCTGGGTAAGAGGTGGATTTGAGGGGAAAGAGAGTTCAGTTTTAGATATATTGAATTTGAGATGCCTACAGAATATGCAGTTAGAAATGGCCAATGTTGTGCCCCATGTGAACTGAAGAGATTAGAAAATATATTCAGATATGGGGTCATTAAGAGTTGGTTATTAAAGCCACTTAATCCCACTGCCTTGCAAAAAAAAAACCTAAAAAAAAAGAGTTGGTTATTAAACACAAGGCAGCTGATGAATTCAAGGAAGAGAGGGCCTAGGCCAGGAAAGGACAAATTCAAAGGATTTCTCCCTCTCTTTTGAATTTGTAGTGATGTCTTTTGTTTTCCCTTCATCTTTGATTCTAAATATATCCCCCTCTTCCCTTTAGTCAAAGAACCATCCTTTATAGCAAAGAATTTTTTTAAAAGGGTGGTGGGGAGGGAAATGCAGTTTAGCAAAACTAATCAACACAACAACTAAGTCTTCATATTCAATGTTCTACTAATGGGTGGGATTTTGAGAATTGGTATGCCAGTATTCCAGAGATAGGGAACAGATGGAGCCAAGGATCAATGTAGAACATCCTCAAGGGATGACAAATAGTTCATTTTGACAAGTGAATAGAGAAATATAATAGTAAAGGTAGTGAAGAATTAGATTGGGAATATTAGGCCAAGTAATTTGAAAATGGTTTGTTGGGGAATTAGAAACTTGTAAGAGACCTTGAGCAGAAAAGTGGTATGAACTGAAGTAGGTAACAAAGTATTTTATCCTATTTATCCTATTAAAAGGGTGGGGGGGTGGGGAGAGGAATGAGACTTAGAAAAAGTAAAATAACTTGCAGACAATTATACAGCAATTAAATGACCAAACCAGAATTCAAACCCAAGTTTCTTCTGACTCCAGGTCCAGCATTTTTTCCATTACACAATCCTGCCTGTAAAGGTGAGTTGAATCTCGATATCTGAAAACTTTGAAAGGCCAGACTAAGGAGGAGTTTATAATTTCCTTCTCCAACTCATTTTACAGATAAGGAAACTGAGGTAAATGGGGTAAAGTGACTTACCACTGGACTAGTAAGTGCCTGAGGCCAGATTTGAACTCAGGAAAATGGATCTTCCTGACTCCAGGCCCAGTGCTCTATCTACTTGGTCCATCTAACTGCCTACAATAAAATATAGATAATGCTGATTTGCAATTTTCTAAGTCAATATGCAGCTCTCAAGATTCCTTATGCATAGTTTAGTAGCCACCTATTTCTAAATAAGTTCCATACCAGTGCTCTAGGCAACTCTTGCCTAAGAGTTCTCTAAAGCAGTGATTTTGGAGTCCCCAGACTATTTCAGGGGGTCTGTGATGTCAAAATCATTTTCATTATTCTAAGATATTTAATTTCTAATACAGTAAAAATCAATACAAAATTTCTCGATACATTTTCAGAAAGATGACTGTTAAATATTTGTCAGCACATTCTGTATATACGGCATAAAAACAAAAGCTCTTGAGGGCAGAAGAGGGTTCTCAATGATTCTCAAGAATATGAGACCATAGGGGCAGCTAGGTGGCGCAGTGGATAGAGCACTGGCCCTGGAGTCAGGAGTACCTGAGTTCAAATTCAGACTCAGACACTTAATAATTACCTAGCTGTGTGGCTTTGGGCAAGCCACTTAAAACCATTTGCCTTGCAAAAACATTATATATATATATATATATATATATATATATATATATATATATTAACCCCATTACCTTGCAAAAACTAAAAGAAAAAAAAGAATATGAGACCATACCCTAGGAGGTCTCCAGTAAGGCCAAAAAGTTTGAGAATAACTGCCAAAGAAATCAAAACTACAGTTCCTAATGTCCATCTTATTGGAGAAGCAGAAATTCATCACTTGGAGTCCTGAGAGCTGCTTGTGAGCCTAACCTCATAGGCCTTTATTTAGCAATATGATCATATAAAGTAGCTAGGTAGCAGAGTGTATAGAATGGCAAGCCTGGAATCAGAAAGATTCATTTTCCTGAATTCAAATCTGGCTTCAGAGAAGTTGCTAGTTATGTGTGACCCAGGACAAGTCATTGAAACCTGTTTGCCTCAATATCCTCATCTGTGAAATGAGCTGGAAAAGGAATTGGCAAACCACTTCAATATCTTTGCCAAGGAAACTTCAAATAGGGTCATGAAGAGTCAGACATGACTGAAGAGCAGCAAATGATCCTAAGGCATATAGCTATTCTCTGGGAGCTTCTATGACCTCATTCATAAAGAAGAATAGGTATTAACCTATTAGGTTAACCTAATAGGTTAATACCTATTCCTCTTCACCTCTGGATTATAAGGAGGAAAACACTTTCGAGAGGTTTTTTTGGAGGGGAAGGAAGGGGGTTGGTTTGGAACAGTGATTTTATCAGTATCAGTTATTCCCTGCCCATGCAGATCTTCAATTCATTTGCAATTTATTGTTTTAGAGGAAAAAAAAGTACCTGCTCCACCCATTATCTTTTTTATTTTGTATATATTCACCTTTGGGCATGTTGTCTTCTATAGATTTTTAAACTACTTGAGGGCAGGGAGAAGTTGCTTTTTTGTATATCCTGGATTTAGCAAGTAGGAGGTACCTAATCAGACTTTAATGAACAGAATTACTTGGGAGATTCTGAATTAGCTGGTCTATATCTAGGATCTGGAATTAGATCTATGCCAACCTTCCCTTTCAAAAATCAAAAAGAGCAAATAATCTATCTATTGTTGCTGAAGTTCTCCAACTTGAAATGGAAACAATCTCACAATTCCCAAGTTTTGCACAGTTAGAGGTAGGGGGAGAGAAAAGAGAATAGAAGCTGGCTTCTTGGCTGAAAGATTTTGTGTGTGTGCTAGATTTGTATATATGTGTATACAATTGCAAAATGTGAGTAGAATTTAATTGTTTCCCCCAGTCCATCTTCGTCATGTTGTCAAATTGATCTTCCTAAAATAGTTATCAAAAATGTCAGCCTTCTATTCAATAAACTCTACTGGTTCCCTTATATGTCCAAGATCAAATTAAAAGTCTTCTGATTGCTTTTTAAAGCCCATCCCTATTGCATCAAAAATTCTTTGTTTGGGCTTTCACCCTAATTGAGGAGACAAAACTCAGGACAAAAGAAGTTTGTTATAAGTCCACTGTGAAGGCTGATCACTTCCTAGTTTTTTTTTTTCTTCACCTATCATTTATATATTCTGGTGTTAAATATATTTTATTTGGTTATTCAGTTGAAGCCAAAAAGCATCAAAAATTACATTAAACAGATAAAATTTACTAATATAAAGTAGATACTAAGATCAACATCACCATGCCTGTCAAAACTAAAGTGCACATCTTTGTCATTGGGAAGGCATTTCTTCTGGCAGTCTTTCTTGGTGTAATGATAGTGTTTTTGCTGAAGGGACTGTCCTAAGAGCTGAACTGGAGTAGTTCTAATTAAAAGACTGGGTTAAAAAAAAAATCTCACATTTGGTAAAAGAAACTACTAGTGGGGAATTAAGGGATTGTGCTACATAACAAGACTTCTGCAACTATACTGATTGTAAATCACTTCCTAGTTTTGATTCAGTTTTCTTACACTTCACTCCCATCCAGTGACACTGGTTTTCTGGTTATTTCTTGCATATGATGTAGTCTCCATGCCCTTTTTTTTTTTTTTTTTTTTTTTTTTTTTTTTAGGATTTTGCAAGGCAAATGGGGTTAAGTGGCTTGCCCAAGGCCACACAGCTAGGTAATTATTAAGTGTGTGAGACCGGATTTGAACCCAGGTACTCCTGACTCCAAGGCTGATGCTTTATCCACTACGCCACATAGCCTCCCTCTCCATGCCTTTTCACTGGTTGCTCTCCCTCCTCTGCTTCTCACTTTTCCCGGTTTTCTTTTCATGACTCAGATCAAACCCACTTTTCTTCTGGACATCATTCCTAGTCTTCCCCCTCACCTCCTTCACTCCCTCCAAGGCCTTTGCCTTCCCTTTGAAAGAAGGGAAAATATATATGTCCACAATGAATCTTGTATATATATTGAATTGTTTACATGTTTTCTCTCACCTTCCCCTCATCCCCCCTCCACTGGGATGTGAGCTCCTTGAGGGAAGAACTGTTTTTGCATTTCTTGGTTACTCAAAGCCAAGTGCTTGGTCCATATAAATAATTAAAAAATTCTTGTTGATTGATTGATTGATTGTTTGAAGTAATGGATCATATGTCTGGGATCTGCTGACCAACCTTGTAAGATTCAGAAACGTTCATCACCGTCTTGATCACAACATGATGGATTTTTCAGCCACTGCAACTCAAGAGAGATCATCTACCAAGCCACAAAGTTGATCCAGCCTGGCATAGGTGGAAACAAGTACCACACTAATGAATCAAGGATTCCTGAAGGACTCTTCCGGTATTTACACAACATACCTCATGCATCCATGAGGAGACTCAGGATAAACTAGGACCCACAAATGATAAGTAATCTTGCTTGTATTCAATAATACTAACCCGGAAGAACAGCCCCAAAGATACTCTGAGCATTTAAAATATTTCATTTCTTTCTTTTATCTCTCAGCTGCTCCTCTGATAATATCAAGCATTTTGAAGGCTGCAAACAATATGCATTTGGTTGTTAACAAACTCTCAGGTGCTTTTATTAAGCAGTCCCATTGTATGCTAAGACATAGTGGATTTATTACTGATCCCTTTTTACCAAAGTCCTTTGTTTCTATTTGTCTCTAAATACTTACCAGTATACTCCAAGACTCTGGAAATTAGGCTGCTACCTAGATTCATCCTCTTCAAATAATTTCTGTGAATACAAAAATTCTTTTCTCCATAATTTATAGGGTTTTGTTTTTCAAAAAGTAGGAGCAAGATCTGAAAAGATTTGAAAATTGTAAATATTTTCTTGGACTTTAAGAATCCCAAAGGACCAACTTCTGGATACTAATAGAAAAACTAGGACTCCAGGAAATTCTTGTATTCTTGCCAGATATTCCCCCACCCACCCAGGAATCTCTGTTTATTGTTATTTCTGTTTGTCTCAGGGCTCAGAAAAACCAGCAAGGCTGCTAATGTCTGTTGATTATTAGTCTTACACTTGAATAATATTTTTTTTAATCTTTTTCTCCTGGCTGCCTACTCTTGGCTAGGATGCCTCATAATGGGAGTGCCTGGGTAGTAGGCCAGTAAAGGCCAATGACTATTTATTGACTGACTGAAAAAGGGTGTCAGAAAAATAGAGTCAGAAAATCTGAATTTTGGTCCAAGCTCTTCTGCTTACTTATTATGTGACCTTGGACAAGTCATTTAACCTCTGACTGGCCTCAGTATCACCTTGTATAAAAGGAGGGAGTTTGACTAGTACATATCTTACTATTTCACTAAGGCAAAATTCAAACGAAAGAATTCCTTTTTTGGTAGTATCTCCATAAAAGTACATTTTATTTTCTTAAAACTGACTTTATTAGAATGTCTGGTCACCAAATAGAATAGAAAGAGCATGGGAACAGAATCCAAGAAATCCAGGTTATGGTGTCAGTCCAATCAGTGATTCATGGTATGATTTTGGTCACTTTTCCCCTTAAAGTTGCTATAGTTTCTTCATTTGTAAAAGGATATTGAACTAGTTAATCTTTCAGCTTCCAGCTCCAACACACTGTGTTCTAAAACCCCTTCCAGTTCTGACACTGTATGTTCTATGTACTAAGGTTGTTATACCAAATGAATGAATCCTGAGTCCTTTTCTGGTTGTATATTTTACATTCTGAGTTTCATTAGCTATAGTATTCTATGATTCTAGTTCCCTCTTTACTGAAAGCAAATGAAAAAAAAAGAAAAGGATTCATCTTAGTGGTAATGTAAAACAATGAAAACAGGTTGTCTTGGATTTTTTTTTCCTTCTTAATGGAAATAATTCTTAAGAGGAATGGAAGGAATTCTTTAAGGATAGAGAATTGGCAACATAGAAAATAATAGAGAAGATCTAAAAAAGGCAGTTAAGTGGCAACATTTGGGGATGTTTCTCCTTACCCTCTAAGGGGGGGCAACATAGCCTTCATTTCATGGGCGGCAGCAGGCAGGGTTATTAGGTAGACAATGAGTTCCCCAGATGTGTCTTCCCCTTCCCCAACATTCTCACAGAAATAACTTCACAGGGAACAGAAGGCTGGAATAATTTGTCCCTTTTGGAGGGAGGAGAAGAGCCAGGATATCTGAGTTTATTAGGGTGTTGGGTTGGTATTTTTAATTACCTGTTGTGCCCACCCATTGGTTCTCATAAATTTTTAAGTGACAGGAAAGATTCCATTACTTCAAATCCAGAGAAGCCTCAATGCTGTGAATCATACCTTCCCAAATTTATTTATTGGTATTTAAATGTCAGGTGATGCTATTTAAAGTAGTTTTATTTGCTTATGAACTTCAAACCACAAATTACAAGTGGATTATTCCTAATCAGTTGATATCCCAATCATGGCAACATGATAATGAAATATATTAGGGGGTGGCAAGGAGGAAGACCTGGAAATTTTGGGAAATATCAGCATAGTATTGGTAAATGCATAATTTACCTCATAAGGCAGGAAATGTTTTAGTTTGAGAGATCAGCAGGAGGGATGTTAGTGATTGAAAAAAGGAACTGAATCAGAAGGATTTTCTTCAAAGTTTCCCCCCCAAGATTTCTTTGTCATTTTATATCCTCCTTCAAATTAGAATGGTCAGAAATACAGTGCAAATTTGTGAAATACCAAAAAGGGATCTATCTATATCTTTGGATGTCATTCAGGATACCAGTGGCTATAAGTGGAATTGTTGCTGTTGTTAATTTGGAAAGGCTGACATTTCTGGAGGTCAGATACCCCAGTTCCTCTGAGCTACAGAGTGGAGAGTTTGAAAGGGTACAAAAATGTGGAAAAGGGAAAATACTGAGCTTCAACTCCACCAATAGAAACTAACCAAGCAGTTAATAAGAACCAAGGTGGGAACAAAAAAAGTCTTTTCTCCCCCACCCCACCCTTTTGCTAAAGTACAAAGAACCACAGAAGTTGATGACTTCTGTAATGAAGTAAAACTCCCTCAGGTATTCCTCATCTTAATGATGTCATAAAGGGACAGAATAAGACTTATAGAATTATCCATTTAGAGATGAAGAAACTGAGACCCAGAGAGGTTAAATTATTTGTCAAACTCAAGAGCGAGGGGGTTTTCAACAGTACTGTACTACATTCTCACTGGGTTCTTTATACCAAAATCATAGAACCCAACAAAGTTGGGAAGGTTATGGGGGAATTATGATGATGTTAGTCCTTCCTTCTCAAAGAGGACTATGTCATCAGGGAGATGACACCATGACAAGTATGTGAATTGGATTTGAATGAGGAGATGCTGAGCTATTGTCAGCAGTCTCACTTTCTGCTCCCAAGTCACTGGGTCCAGTGACCAAATATAAATCAGGATATTCCCAGATGACCCTGGATTCAAGACAGAGCTGCATAACTTGCCCACGGTCACACAGCTAGTAAGTGTCAAGTGTCTGAAACTAGATCAGGTCCTCCTGATTCCAGGGTTGGTACTCTATAGACTGTTATCACCTAGCTCCCCTATGGGGGAATAGATATCAAAACAGAAAATATCAACAAAATATATATTTTTTAAAACAGATTTGAATTAAATGAACTATAATTGGATTTATATATACCTATTTCATATACTTATAAATTAGGATGATGGTAATATGATTACAGTTAAATCATAAGTGCTATATTTTTTTGATATTGAGAATGAGATTTGAAGGCTCTTATGAAGGGCTAAAGAAGAATATAATACCAGTACTATCCTCATTCCTTTACTCTAAACAATAACTTCTTTGCAAGGGGATTCTTCTGAAGATTAGAGGACCTCTGTGTTCCCTTTTCATTTCTGAGATTTTGAAGCTTTTCTGTGATCTGTGTATTCATTCACTCAATATTCAACCAAGGACTCTTCTGAGAGTTGGGAAAATAAAGATAGATATGACTCAGTGCCCTCATGGAATTTACAATCTGGCAGAGATTGTAACATATAAATATATATAATATGATATAAATGCAGTATAGAGGTATAGGTGAATAAGTCCCTAGGTACCAGAGTTTCCTTGGAATTTTCCCCAGTCTTCAAGGACAAGGTTACTCATTACTTGGGTCATATGGTGGTCCACATTGTCATAGACCCTAGGATTCTCATCTCTTATGTTCCCTTGATTCTCTTCCCAACTACTGACAGTTGCAGGAAGGCAGGTACTTTATCTGAACAGGAGGAGATAATTTTTGGCTGCAACACTCCAGACCCAAAGATGCCTTGGAGGGGCGGCTAGGTGGAGCATTGGATAAAGCATTGGCCCTGGAGTCAGGAGTACCTGGGTTCAAATCTGGTCTCAGACACTTAATAATTACCTAGCTGTGTGGCCTTGGGCAAGCCACTTAACCCCATTTGCCTTGCAGAAACTTAAAAAATAATAATAATAATAATAAAGATGCCTTGCAACTTTCCAGTAATTCTAATGACAAAGCAATTCCACTCAGGCCCTTTGAAGGGAGTTTCCAGGGAATTTGAGAGCATATGTTCTCTGGGCTCATTCAGTTTTACTACAAGCCACAAAACTATAGTGTACATTAGAGTAGAAAGAGAGTGAAACCTTTCCAAGTACTTTCTGAGACCAGAGAATTAACTATATGGTGAACAAAATGATATGACTCTCAACTCTGCCTTATGTCTCAAATGTGCAGTACCCTTTTGAGTTTGGTATCTCAGTAAAAAACACTGAGAGATGAGTTACAAAGAGTGAAGAGGAAAGAATACTGTATTGAGAGTCAGAGTATCTGAGTTCAAATTCTGACTTCACCATTTATTAGTTGTATGATCTTAAATGAATTCTAATCTCTCTGGGCTTTAGATTTCCTCTATAAAATAGATCAAAGTTGGACTAGATTACTTCTGAGGTCTCTTCCTAGATCTAAATCCATGCTAGCAGGATTCAGGTCCCTACTTAGACAATTAATATGTTATTGTGAATTAATCACATCTCTTTAAATCTCAATTTCCTTACTAACAAAACAGAAATAATTATACTTGAGTAACTTATCTCATAGAATTTCTGTGAAAAATGTACTTTAAAAATTGTAAAGTCCTATTGTAAAGTCTTATGTAAATAGAAGTTGTTATTAACATCTAATTACTATCCTTTAATTGTTTCCAGTGAATTGTCTTATTTCTGCAATAACAATTGGATACTCCTAAGGTGGGAAAGAGGGACAAGAGCTACTTATTGTACTTCTGTATGCCCACAAGTCATAATGTTAAAGGCAGAGAAGAGACCTAGTAAAAATTTGCTCCTGGAGTCAGGAGTACCTGAGTTCAAATCTTACTTCAGACACTTAATAATTACCTAGCCATGTGGCCTTGAGCAAGTCACTTAACCCCATTGCCTTGCAAAAACCTAAAAAAAAAAAAACTTGCTGAAAGTGTGAATTAGTGGCCCTTATTCAGTTGGTTCTACTATATCATATCATTCCTTGAATTGTATTGTCAGAATAGATTAAATATCATTCAGATTAGGATGACATCCTCAACATGAAAGAAACTAGGTTATATAGTAGATAAGGAAAGGAAATAAAGGGAAAAAATTATCAATGCACAGGATCTATCATGTGTCAGGTAATTTGTAATGCATTTTTTAAAACAAATATTATCTCATTTGACCCTCACTGTACCCTGAGAAGGAGGTGCTTCTACTATTCCCATTTTACAGTTGAAATGAGTTGGCAGAGGTTAATGACTTGCCAAGGATCATACAACTGCTGTTTGAGGCAGGATTTGAACCCAGGTCTTCCTGCCCCCATGTTCATCATTCTGTCTATTGCACTACTAGCTGTCTGGATCAAATGTTAGTCTTAGTTTAGCTTAGTCTTATAACTAATATGTGCTGAGACAAAATTTGAATTCAAGACATGAATTCAAATTCTGCATTAGCATATATTAATTATATAATCTTTGATAAGTCATTTTACCTCTCCCAAACCCAGTTTCCTTATTTGTAGAATCAGAATAATAATAATAATAGCACCAACTTCACAGGATGGTTGTAAAGAACAAATGAGATAATATAGGTAAATAAGTCACCTTGTAAATCTTTAAAGTGCTATATAAATGTTACTTATCATTAATAACAGGCTAGATTAAATTTTCCCATTCTAGGTTGCTAGGCATATACTGTGTAAGTTGAATAAATCACTGTATAGATACTACAGACGGACTTGGAGCTTGAATTTCAGAAACCTGATGAATTTAGGGCCTCATTGAATCTCTGTCAAAAATGTAACTCTGAAATGAGAAAGATCTAGTTAATGCTTGCAGATTCATCCAGTGGCCCTTCAATCTAAAGCTAATAGTCAGAAGACGTGATTTCAAGTAAACCAATCTTGTGACTCAGTCTCTTCATCTCTAAAAATGGAGATAATAATATTTTGCTGCCATCCTCACAAGGGTTTGTAATACATTAAGATTCTCCAAGGAGTAAGGAAGAAGGCAATGTGCCATATAGAGAAGCAAATTAATTGGATTCGTGTGTATATGTACACATATGTATATATCTGTGTGTGTGTGTGTGTGTGTGTATATATATATGAAATGCGTGTTTATACACATAAGGTTTTTAAAAATAATTAAAACCAAAAATGTACTATCATTTATCCATCAAATGTAATTTAATCTTTTTTTTTAAGGATTCATAAGACATTTAACATCTTTAAAAATTTCTCATTGGATGCCTAGTAGTGAAGCATAGTGTTAAGAGCATTGAAATAGGTGAGAGTTAATACCCTTAACCTAGTTCTGACTTTGGACTTTTCTGGGTCTTGGTTTTTTCCTTGAGGAAAAGAGGGGACTGGAATAGGTGGTCTCTAAGGTCCCTTCCAGTCTCATCATTCTCTAATTCTTCTACCTAGCATGACATGATCTTCCCTTCCAGCTGTGATAGATCATGTTCTAAGTTATCCTTTACTAAAAATAACTCACATTATTAGAATATTGTATTTCATTTGATCCTCACAAAAACTCCATGAGTCAGGTACTATTATTATGCTATTATTATCCCCAAACTACAGATGAGGAAACTAAGGCAGAGTTTAAATGATTTGCTCAGAGTCACACAACTTGTAAGTCTAAATCAGGTGGTTTTGATCACAGATATTCCTGACTGGCACTCTTTTTTTTTTCTTTTAGGTTTTTGCAAGGCAAATGGGGTTAAGTGGTTTGCCCAAGGCCACATGGCTAGGTAATTATTAAGTGTCTGAGACCAGATTTGAACCCAAGTACTCCTGACTCCAGGGCCGGTGCTTTATCCACTTCGCCACCTAGCTGCCCCTTGGCACTCTTTTTTTCTTAAAAGAAATATTTTATTTATTTTGAGTTTTACAATTTCCCCCCCATTCTTGCTTTCCTCCCCCCACCCCCCACAAGAGGCATTCTGTTAGTCTTTACATTGGTTCCATACATTGATCTCAGTTGAATGTGATGACAGAGAAATTATATCCTTAAGAAAGAAAAATAAAGTATGAGCTAGTAAAATTACATAATAATATAATGCTTTTTTTTTCTAATTTGATGGTAATAGTCTTTGGTCTTTGTTCAAAGTCCACAAATCTTTTTCTGGATACAGATGGTATTCTCCATTGCAGATAACCCAAAATTGTCCCTGGTTGTTGCACTGAAGGAATAAGTGAGTCCATCAAGGTTGATCATCGCCCCCCATGTTGCTGTTAAGGTGTACAATATTTTTCTGGTTCTGCTTATCTCACTCAGCATCAGTTCATGCAAATCTTTCCAGGCTTCCGTGAATTCCCATCCCTCCTGGTTTCTAATAGAACAATAGTGTTCCATGTCATACATATACCACACGAACTCTGGCTCTCTTACCTATTCTTTTACCTACTTGCCTTAGACCGTAGTATTTCCTGAGCCTTGAGAAACTTCTGGTTTTTTAAGCTTATATGTATGTAATGCCAAAACCTCCAGAAGAAGAGGGAATTCATTTATATTTTTTTTCTATCTACATGATATTGAACTTCTATATATACTTTTAAAGAGTATGGAAGTCTGCCTGACATTTTCACCCAGATTTTTGGCATCAAGTGAAGATAGTAGGACTACCCAGGATACCCTGTTAAATAATGACTTTTCTCTTTCTTCCTTCCTTCCTTTCTTCCTTCCTTCTTTTCTTTCTTTTGGTTTTTGCAAGGTAAATGAGGTTAAGTGGCTTGCCCAAGGCCACACAGTTTGGTAATTAGTAAGTGTTTGAGGCTGGACTTGAACTCAGGGACTCCTGACTCCAGGGCCGGTGCTCTATCCACTGCGCCACCTAGCTGCCTCTAATAATGGCTTTTCTGACAGTAAATAAAACCTTTAACCAGAATGGTGTTTTGTTCCAACAGTCATTTTTAATGGTAGCCTTTGGTATAGATGTTAAAAAGAAGGTTTGTTATTACTGGATTAGTTAAAATTGTGAAAATTCATTAGTCTCTTACCTTCATTTACTATCTTAAGACCTCAAAAATCAGCTCATAATACTAACAAATAACTTTCTCTTCTCTAACTAGATGAATTTGCTGCTAATTTAATTCTGCAATTTTCCCATAGTGATAGATGGTAGAATCAACAACTAACATTAGTTTCAAGATTTGCAAATTACTTCATATTTGTTATCTTATTTTATCATGATATTTTATTTTTATCCCTATTTACAAAGGAAGGGTAAAGAGGTTCTGAGAAAATAAGATTACCAATGGCCAAAAGAATGTGTAATATTCTAAGAAGCAACTCAGGTATGATATAAATGAATTATAAATGTAATAGAACTGTGTCTGGGTGGACACAGAGTCACTCTATCTATGTTTTCCACCAGGCATTGGGGCAAAGAGCTGAGATCATTGGGAGAAGGTCCTGAAAAATATACTAAATGATCAGTCACAGGGCACATACCTATAGCAAGATATAGCAAAGGTTTCTTGAAAAGAGAAAGAATCAAAAGCTGGAAATTTGAAGATTGAAGCTACCACACTTAGCTCATGCAAAGACTAGTGGGTAGCAGACAGAACATCTGCACATATTTGATATTTTTAAGGGTGAGCAGGAAAGCTTCAAGAGTTCTTCCTAGGGGCGGCTAGGTGGCACAGTGGATAGAGCACCTGCCCTGGAGTCAGGAGTCCCTGAGTTCAAATCCAGCCTCAGACACTTAATAATTACCTAGCTGTGTGGCCTTGGGCAAGCCACTTAACCCCATCACTTTGCAAAAACTAAAAAAAAAAAGAGAGAGAGAAAGAGAGAGAGTTCTTCCTTCATCTACAGCCTTGACCAAAACAATAGTTAGGAGTCTTTCCCACCACTGTTGTTAAATTCAATACTTTGCATTTCCACTACTAAGATTCTCAGAATATTTCCAAAAAGGCAAGAGCTTCTACAGAGCTATCTATTTCCCTTGTCCCTGGGTTGAGAAAGAAGAAAAGTCATTTGGGAGTTAATACAACTGCCTAGTTGCCCTAGGTTCCTTTTCCATGTTATAAAGAACCACAAGTAGGAAGAAAGGAATAGAAATGTTTTAGGAAAAAGGAAAAAGATTTTTGTAAATATGTGAAAAAGCATAGACAGTGTGTGTGTGTTTGTGTGTGTGTGTGTGTGTGTGTGTGTGTGTGTGTGAATTTTCCTTGTAGTTTTCCCAAGCTCTCTTAATTAAGTGAGCTTGTAGTATTCTATTTGACCCAGTAAAAAGAACAGCAGTGGGGGCTCATTAGATATAATTTTTAGTGTATATCACTTTCTATGGGGGTCCAACTCAGCATACACAGATTTGCAGATTGGTTTCAAAGATTAAAGGTTTAATCTGTGAATTTGAACTCTTACTATGATTGTTCATAAGACCCTATTTGTATTCTTCCCAAGAGACACAAAAAGTTTTTTAAAAGACATCTACTAATATGCCATAGTAAATTAACCACACAACAAACCCTCCCCCCAATAAATCTAGGGTATACTTTCTTCCAAACATATATATATATATATATATATATATATATATATATATACATATAGCATTTGAGAAAAGATATAAAGAATGCAACAGTAGTAAAACTCATTGTAGGCATACCTGCCCATGCCTACTCATTCCTTCTGTAATACAATACTTTGAAGTCCTTTGCCTCCTATAGAAATCTTATAAAGTTCCTTCTTGGACAAAGCATCTGTACTGGATAGGTTATTCTGATCTCAACCTTCATTGTCAGAGATAGTTATCTTGAATTCATAGCTATTTTCTTCTTTGCTTCAAGAGTTCCCAGTCCCTGGGAAGATGCTTCCTCCCTTGAATGATTGCCTCTTTGTATTCAGGTGTTTCTGAAGAGTGTCTATATATGTCAGAACAATTCCTGTCCTCCTTGGTAAGTAGTTACATTTCTAGATGTTATGACCAATGACAGGAGAAGAGAGAGAAGAAAGAAATTCCATCTTCTATATCTAAGAATAATTCCCTCCCAGGGATCTGGTTTCTCTAAACTGCTGGCTCCTGTTCAAAATGGCCTGGAACTGCATCTTTTAAAGTTCTTCCAGAGGTATAGTCAGTTATTTGTCCAATAACACTGTTCCCTTACATCTCAGTCAGAGAAGTGTTCATATACTGCAGAGGGATAATAAGGTATTAATATTTTCATTTCTGTAACTATAATGTTTCAATATCAATTGAGGATGGAATGGAACCAAATTTCCCCTCTCCTACAAGTGTAGACCTAAAGTGCTCTGGAAGCCTTAGAGAACTTTCAGGGAATCCATGTCCAGGGAGGCTGGGATAAACAAAAAGAGGTTCATGTAGACTACTTGCTATAGGTATAACTGTATATAAGTCCTTTAACCAATATAAACTTCTTTTCCCTTATCTATAAAATAGAGGGTACTTTTTACCTACCTCATAGGGTTGTTGCAAAGAAAGTACATTAAAGTACTATAAAAATATGAACTTTTATCATTTTCATTTTAGTATAAATTGTACTTGTTTGGATTTCTAAATATTTTTGTTTGTATTCAGGTTCTTCAAAAGAAAAATCTGATCCCTCTGATACAATTGATCATCCGAGCTTTTATTAGATTGTATTTTGTAAAGAGAAAAAAATTACATTTAAAAAGTGTATGAAACTAAAAGGGACCTAAATTAAAATATATGGACTAAAATATTATTAATATTATTATTAATATTCAACCAACATATATTTATTTAATATGCTAAGTATTGGGGATAAAAAAGAAAAGGCAAAAAATAATCCCAGTCTCAAAGAGCTTGAGAAGTAACAGGGGAGAAAACGTACAAACATAAATATACAAAGCAAGTTATAAATAGTATAAAAAGAAATAATGGAGAGAAGGCACTGGATTTTAGAGGGGTTGGAGAAGGTTTCCTGTTTTCTATGATAATGCATACTTCTTTTAAAGTGGTCAACACAGATTATGCTTTACTCCCTTCCCAGACAAAATTTATTATTATTTTAGGACAGGAAACCAAAAGAAATGATTTCAGAACACTCACTATAGATAGTTAATTGTCCTTATAATCAAAACAACTTTGTTTCAAATGCCAGAAAATCACAGGCTATATACTTCTTTCCATAAGTCTAGATATACAAGTATATATAACACTAAGGAAAGAATAGCACAATCGATTATCAAATCAATTTAACAAATCAAAAGGCATGTATTTAGCACTTAATTTGAGCAAAGCACAGTATTAAGTGCTGAGGATACAAAAAAAGGCAAAATAAAAAAATCTTTGCTAGAGTCAAGTAGGAGAGATGGGAGAATCAACATGTAAATGACTATGAATAAACAAGTTTTATATATATGGGTAAATTGGATTCAATCCCCTGAGAGAAGGTTTTAGCCTTAAGGCAGGGCCAGAAAGGCTTCATTTACTAGGCAAGATTGTGAGACAAGAATCTAATAGTCAAGGCTACTCAGTCTGTCAGCAATGCATGGCCTTGAATTCCTTTCTGGTTGGAGTCTTCATAAAACTGGTCAAGTTACTTAACATTTCAGTTCTCTCAGTCAATTCTTTAAGACTGTGATAATGATAACTAACATTTAATTATGTTCAAGGCACTGTGCCAAATGCCTTTCACAATTATTTTATCCTCACAATAACCCTGGGAGGTGGGTACTATTATTATCTCCATTATATAGGAGGGGAAACTGAGGCAGACAGAGGTGATTTACTCAGGGACACCCAGTTGGTGAGTGAAGTCCGATTTCAATTTAAATCTTCTGGAATCCAAGTCCAGGGCTCTGTCCACTGTGCCTCTCAGATGCCTCAATAAATAATGGGGCAGTTGTCCATCTGCTTTAGCAGCCAGATTTCTTTGTTGACAGTTTTCTGTAACAAGAAAAACACAGGACCTATCAAAAATGAAATTTATTCTGGTGCAAATGGAAAGATTTCAAGAATGGGTCTGGTGATGAAAAGCATGTCTATTGCTGGAGGACCAGTTCAAGCTACCCAGTCAATCCTAGGTTCAAAGTTATTCATTTCTAGAAGATTGGTTTCTAGGAAATCTTTTTGGGGGGCTGAAATAAGTAGGTTCTACTGTTTTGGCCATAATTACCAAGGAACATCTCTTATGACAAGGCAGATTATGATCTGCATTAATGGAAGGAATGTGTTTACTGTCAATGAAGAGACTTCTATAACTTAAGAAAAAAAGATGTTACCAAGAAGACTATATATAGGTTCCTGACTTCTGTACAGGAACCACAATGTTAGAGGCTCTTAATCTAATCACTTCATTTCATTATTATATTTTTAAAAGTTTTAGTGATGCCTTTCATTTTTAGTATCATATTCATTTCCAAATATATATATATATATATATATATATATATATATATATATATATGTTCAAATGCCTTCTTTGTGTCAAAGATCTTTTTCTTAATTTAGAAAAACCAACCACATTTGATATATTCTACATTCCATACCAATAGTTCCCCACCTCTGCAAAAAAAAAGCGGGGAGGAACATTTTCATCCCTTTTCCCTGGAGCCATTAAACAGCATTCAGGTACTTTTGATGTTATTTCTGTTTGCACAGTTATACTCTTCGTATAGATTGTTTTCCTAGCTCAGTTTACTTAATGCATTTCTATGGATCTTCCCAAATTTCTCTAAATTCCTCACATTCATCATTTCTTATTGCTTAAAGATCTGGGCAGCTAGAGAGAGAGTGATTTCACTGGTCCTAGAGTCCAGAATTCAAATCCAACACCAGATAATAGCTGTGAGAACCCACAAAAATCACGTAAACTCTGATTGCTTCAGTTTCCTCAACTATAAATTGGGAATAATAATAGTGCCTACCTCCTAAGGTACATTATGAGGATAAAAATGATATTTGTAAAAGCACATACAATAGGTGATGATAAATATTTATTCCTTCCCCCAATAGTATTCTATTATAATTATATATTACAGTGTATCTGTTGCTCAATTGATGGGCACTCAGTTAATTTCTAGTTCTTTGCTACCATAGAAAAACATTGTTATGAATATTTTAGTGTTTAGGAGGGGGAAAAGAAGGAGAGAGTCAGCTTCAAAGAGGATACCTAGGTTCAAGTCCCCACTTCTGACACATACTGGTTTTATGACCTTGGAAAAGATGCTTAACTTTTTCATATTCTAGACTCTAGGGGTGGCTAGGTGGCGAAGTGGATAGGGCACCGGCCCTGGAGTCAGGAGGATCTGAGTTCAAATGTGACCTCAGACACTTAGTAATTGCCTAGCTGTATGACCTTGGGCAAGCCACTTAACCCCATTTGCCTTGCAAAAACTGAAAAAAAGAAAAATAAAATAAAAATTTAGACTCTAAAGTTAGATATGGTTCAAAGACCTTATTATGACCATAAATTGCAAGGAGGGTACTCATCTACATTGGGTGCCTGAGTTCCATAGGTCCTCTTTTGTATTTCTATTGGATTTTTCTTTTTGTCCTTACTCTCTTTGGGCCACCTACTTAACAATGAGATCTTTAGGTCAAAAGGAATGGACATTTTAGTTAAAAAGTTCTTCATTTTGCAGTTGAGGAAATTGAGGTCTAGAGAAAAAGTGGCTTGCCCAGGTTTCCACAGGGAATTAATGGAAGAGTTTGAACTTGAACTCAGATCTTTCTTTTCCCCTCCTACCCTAGTGTACTATCTACTCTAACACAATACATCTTAGAGCCCTGAGTCATTTATTCTCCCATTTCAGGCTATTCCTATGTAAATATCATCCTGCTTAGTTTATGTAACATCCCTAATTCACATTCTAAGAAATATTTATAAAGAAGCAAATCTGTTCTTTCCATTTAGTAAAAGGCAGTCACCTTCCCATGGAGGAGCACAAATGCCTTTTCATAGATAGATTTGCAAACTGAGCCCACCCACAGGTCTTCCATATGACACTACAATTATAGCATTCCATTACTTGGCCAATCTGCATTTGTTGTTACCACTCCACTTCTAGCCCATAATTATCTTTTAAAGACCTTAAAGCTGTTTCAGAAGGACAGGTTACTCTTTTCTGGGCCAATGGTTTCAAAGGTAGGAACAGAAGGATTCAAAACAGCTGTGGTATAGAGGGAAAAACATGGGACTCGAGTAAGAATTGGGTTTTAATTGCTTCCTATTAGCTGTGTGACCATGGGTCACTTAACTTATCTGAGCCTTTGTTTCCTTATCTAGAAAATGGAGGCAATTGTCTTTATGTTATTTCCATCACAAAGTCACTTGGATCCTCAAATTAAATAAAAATAGCAATACATCTGTGTAGCAATTTAAAGCCTTTAAAGAGTTTAACAAACCCATTTAACTAACATGATCTTAGGTAATCCTCACAGCAATCATGTGAGGTAGGTGCTACCATTATTCTCAGATGTTTCTAGTAAAAATTTTCCATCAGGCCATGGTTCTTTCAGTCACTAGAAATTTTGAGTTGGAAAGGATTCTAGAGACCATAGAATTCAAGTCCATCATTTTGTGGAGGAAGAAACTGAGTTTGGGAGAAATTTAGTGACTTGGGGTGGCTAGGTGGCATAGTGGATAAAACACCCGCCTTGGAGTCAGGAGTACCTGGGTTCAAATCCAGTCTCAGACACTTAATAATTACCTAGCTGTGTGGCCTTGGGCAAGCCACTTAACCCCATTTGCCTTGCAACCCCCCCCCCAAAAAAAAGAAATTTAGTAACTTGCCCAAAGTCACAGTTATTCTCAAGGGCAGAATTTGAACTCAGGTCTTCCTGACTCCTAATAAAGGACTCTATCCACTATGCCATAAAATCACGCACATTTAAAAGATTTAATAGAAGTAAATTGATATACATCTGGTAATCTAATCAGGTGGGTTGATTTAATCAAGAGGGTCCCTGATCAATCTAAGAATATAATATATTTGTTTATTTTTCTTAACTCCTGAAGCTTTTTATTTCTTTTTTTGCATAATATTATATGAATCAGAATACCAAGAGAGATAATTGCCTTCTCAATTGTTCCTATGGTTTCAGATTCATTCATTCCTAGACTGTTATTTATGTTTTCACCCTTTTGAAAAAACTGTGTAAAGTACTTCACATGCTTTTAAAACTCATAAATACTATGAAGCAGAGACATTTTCACAAATCAGTTCTGTGGATGGAAGTTGAGATTGAATATCCAGGTCTAGCTGAGCTTAGTCCAAAAGACACATGTCTCTCCCCGCAGGGTATGTGCCACTTGTAACTAATACATCACAGTGACTGGGGCATGCTGCTTCAGGGCTTTTCAAATAAAATCCATGTAGGCTTTTATTTATCTATGACTTCACTTCCTGCCATCCATCTCCCTCAAATATTTACTACCCTTTGTACAATTCATTTTGCAAGTTGGGGCTGCCTCAGCTAATGGACTTTTCTGTTCATTTTTGAGATGCAAACCAAGTAATCCACAATCCAGGATTCTAGAAATTCCAAAAAGAATTTGTGCACAAGTTGGAGGAATGATTTCTTAAGGAGGGAGTGAAAAGTTAAAATCTTTGTAGAGAAGTGCCCTAGTCAAATAAATAAATAGTTATAAAAATGCTTTTAGTAGCTCGTGTGATATACTAGAAAGAGCTTCTAATTGCTGCTATGATAGTAGTTGTTGAATTTAGGTGAGTCACAGATTTATCTGAGGCTTAATTTCCTCATCTGTCAAATCAAAGTAAGGTGTTACAGTGGACAGAGCACTAGTCCCTGAACCATGAAAACATGAGATCAAAAACAGCTTTGGACATTACCTATGTGACCTTGCACAAGTCACTTAATTTCTGCCTCAGTTTCCTACTATACAAAAAGGGATATTGATAGCACCTAATTTTGATTTGAATACCCCTGAAGTAGCTTGCCCCAGTCACTCTGAAGTATTAGTTACAAGTGGCACAAACTCTGTGAGTAGACAAGTTCTTTTGGACTAAGCTCAGCTAGACCTGGTTGTTATAAGAATAAAATAGGAAATTTGCAAAGAATTATATGTGTTAGATATTATTATTATTAATTCTTCTCTCCCAATATTAGGCTAGTATGAGGCTAAAATAAAGTGGATATAGTGGACATAGTGTCAGGGCCTGGAGTCAAGAAGACCTGAATTCAAATGTGGCCTCAGATACTTACTAGCTGTGTGACCTTGGGCAAGTAACTTAACCCTATTTGCCTCAGTTTCTTCATCTATAAAATTAACTGGAAGAGAAAAATGACAAACCATTCAAAAGTCATTTGACCAAATTGACCATTTGAAAATGACTAAATAACAATAAAATTAAATCATGAAAGTAAAAATGTTTTAAGAAACCAAAAAGCATGACAAAAGATGAAATATCTTTCACAGCATATATGCCCCTATTCTACTGCTTACTTGATATTTTTTCTTATTTTAAAAAACATTTATTTTTAAGTTATTCAATAAAATAAACATTTCTATAATAGTATAATAGATTATACATGTACTGCAAATCTATTATATATACTTTGCCATTCCTTTTTTAAATAATATAATAGTTATAAAATAAATTTCTTTTTTTCTTCCCTCCCTCCCATCCTAGAGATAACTACCATTAAATACAAATAAAAATATATGCATTTATATGTAAAATTTTTCTACACATACCTATATTTTTCAGTTTTTTCCCTGGATGCAGATAGCATCTTTCTTTATATGTCCTTTATAGTTAATTTGTGTATTTGTAATAGTCAAAATAACTTATTCACTCAAAGTCATTCTTAAAACAATATTGCCATATACAGTGATCTCTTAGTAACACTCATTTCTCTTTCCATTATTTTGTGTCTTTCAAAGTTTTTCTAAGATCATTGAGTTCATCATTTCTTATAACATGTAATATGGGATGGTTTTTGACATAAGTCATATCTCTGGCTCCATATATCTAAGAGACTTGGAAGGTCATCACATTTGTATGAGGGACATATTTTTAAAGAGAATCTCTAAGGCAGGATTCTCAACCTTTTCTGTATCACTGCTTTTGGGGTCTAGTGAAGTATATGGACCTCTTCTCAAAATAACGTTTTAAATGTATAGAATAATAAAACACATAGGATTATAAAGAAAACTATTACTTTGAAATATTATCAAAATTTTTTAAAATATATTTTTCCAATTACATGTAAAAACAATTCTTAACATTCATTTGAAAAATTTTTTTCATGCCAAATTTTATCAGAAGGATCCCTGATCAACCTACGAATGAAGTATACTAATTTTTTCTTATCTTCTAAAGCTTTCCCCTTCCCCAAATGGTAAGCAATTGGTATAAGTCACACATGTACAATTATGCAAAACATATTTCAATATTAGTCATGTTGTGAAAGAAAACACAGAACCACAGGAAAAAAGTCATAAAAACAATAAAGAAAGTGAAAAATGTATGCTTCAATCTTCATTCAGATTCCTTCAGTTTTAACCTCTGGAGGTAGAGAACATTATTTATCATGAATCCTTTGGCTGTCTAAGATCATTATCAAAAATTTTTTTGAAAAAGTTAATGAACCCAAGGTTAAGAAAGCTTACTTTTAAGCTATGTATTGCCTTTCCATTTAATATGAGGGTTTTTTTGTTTGTAATCATCAAAAAAATAAATACTGTAGAATTTGCATTCTCTGAATTTTTCAGGTAATTATGTGACAATTATATATGGAAGAAAATTGTGAAAGCATGACACTTCAATATACTTAGGTAACATTTACATGAGAATTTACAAAAATGAGAAAATATGGAATATAAGTTAATAAGATTTGCTCAGTTGTCTCTTAAGTATATTAATAGCATTCTAATTCCAAGTCCAAAGAAATGTAAGTAGTTGAAGGCAGGGATTATATTTTCTATTTTTTTCTTTTTGATCTTTTTATTCCCAGTATCTAACACAGAGCCTTGTACATAGTAAGTACTTAATTAAGAAGTTGTTAAATAATTGAATGAATAAATTAGTTATTTTTGTAAAACAACCCTGCAATGCTTTTGAGATTATATGGGTTTTTGAGTAATGTGAGGAGTGTCAGAAGTTTTTATATAACAATCCTATAAAAACAATTTTAAAAGACTTAGGAAATCTGAAAATCTGGAAAAAATGATTCCAGATGAAATGTACTCCCCATCTTTTGACAGAAAGAGGATGGGTTAACAATGCAGAATGAATCACATCATTTTTATTGAATGTTATTTTATTTTATTTTATTTTCCAGTTACATGCAAAGGTAGTTTTCAACATTTATCTTTTTGTAAGATTTTGAATTCCACAATTTTCTACCTACTTCCATTCCCTCTCCTCCTCCCCATGACAGGAATTTTTTTGACATAGGCAATATGGGAATTTATTTTTCTTCTCTTTGTATACTTGGTATAGGTTTTTGTTTTGTTTTTCTGAGGGAGAAGGAAAGGGCCAGGAGGCAGAAAAAGAAAATAAATACTTGTTAATTGAAAAAACCTAATTAAAAATATTTCATTGGCTCCAATATGTATTTGCTCAATATATACTTAGTCTTAGTCTAGTTCAGTAACTCTTCAGAACTTCATTTTCTGGGGCAGCTAGGTAGTACACCATCCTGGAGTCAGGCCTCAGACACTTAATAATTACCTAGGTGTAAGACCTTGGGCAAGTCACTTAACCCCATTGTCTTGCAAAAAAAAGCCCCCCAAACCCAAAAAACAAAAATAAAACTTCATTTTCTTATGTACAATTCTATATCATTTTGTTAGAGGCAGCAAGGTGGTCTGGTGGATAGAATACTAGTCCTGTAGTCAGAAAGACCACACTAATAACTCATATACTTCCTAGTCATGTGACTGGAAAAGTCCATTAATTTCTGATAGTTTACTCATCTGTAAATTGGGGATAATAATAGCACCTGCCTCATGGCATTGTTGTGAGATCAAACAAGATATTTGTAAAGTACTTTGCAAATCCTAAAGTGCTGTATAACTATTAGCTATTTTTAGTATTACAAATTGGGGACTGAACTGTTAGGGTCCAAATATGATAGCTCCTATGATGTAGGTGAAAATAAATCATTACCGAAATGTTGAAAAGTCTGTTCCATTTTGGATTTATTTTCACTTTTTTGTTTTTATCCTGGAATTAGGAAGATATGGTTCATTTAACTCTATAACCAAATTCTATGTAGATTTTTTTATGTTTTAAAAAAGTCATAATGTAAGTAATATTGCAATTATTCTGTGATGTGTTTTATAAATGTTTTTATTATAAGTTGATATTGTCTTTATTTGCTATCTTTGGTTTACTTAGCAAAGAAATCAAATGTTTTTGATTAAAACAGTTTCTGGATTCATTTGACCTCTTCGTGAGGATTCTTCCATGTAGGTTTACAGGAAATGATAATAATCAAGGCCAATAATTATTTTTTACATTTTCAAAAATGTAACATGAATGCTTCTTTGAAAAGGTTAAGTTCAAACTATTGCAAATATTCAAGGTATTTTCTTCTCATTTTTAGCCTTTCTTCTCATTTTATGTTATAACTGATGCTCATTCTACCTAGTCAAATATCTGCAACTAGTCTGTTAAGAGTTGGACTGTTTTAAATATATGATGTCTTGTACCTCTGGATTCTCTTCTGGAAGAAAATATTAATTACTGATATATAGTCATGAGGCTTCTGAGTAGTCTACAAGTCTTTAGTGTCAGTGCTTTCTTAAATTTGAGCCATATTTTTCCAATGTACTTTTCACCATTCTCCCTTGTACTATTCTTCACAATGAAGTCATCAAGTATCAAAGTATATGTTGACCTGGTTTGGAAAATATCATAAAATTCTTCATAGAATTTCTTAATCCATTCATCCTCTGCATTAAATATTGGTACACAAGCTGCAATTATCTTCCTGGTGGTCTTTTTATTATCATGAGCACTCCCTTGCAAAATGAACAAACATTGCATGAAATGATGTCTCTTGCTGCCTTTGGGTTCACAATGAAATCAACTCCATCAACTCCTTTGTTGGCCTGTCCAACAAGACCTTGTGAAACATCCTTCTTCTTAGCTGCAAATTCCTCTTGTCTTCTGGATTCATTTATCATGAAAGCATTAATATTGATGTGGTTTAGCTCTTCCAATTGTATGTCAATTCCTTGGTCTTTGGACAAAGATCTCACATTTAGAGTATCTAATTCAAATAAATTTCAGCAGATATTTATGAAGTGCCTACTATATGCAAGATACTGGGGATACAAAAGTAAAAAGGAAACAATGCCTCTTTGCATTCTAAAGTGAGGATATAAGATACACAAAGAAGTAAATACAATGTACATGCAAAATAATTTCAAGAGTGAGATTGTACTGAGGGAATGATGAAAGCCCTTATGTAGAATGTGACCCCTGAGCTATGCTTTAATAGAAGCTTTGATTTCTAAAGGATGAATTTATTCTAGACTATTCTGGAACTATTTAGTCAGTTTTCTGCTTGTATTTCAATGATTAGCTTAGTGCTTTGATCCATCAAGTGCTGAATAAGTGGTATTTTTTTTAATTCATTCATTCTTTCAATCAAGTAATATCAACTAAAGGTGAGGTGGTTGGAAAAGGACTTCCTTTGTACTAGGGTCTCTAAAGAATGAAAATATTTTTATTCCACTCTGTCATTGTTACTCCTCCATTCTTCTAAACTCTCTTTATCTTTTTTCTGGTCCTCTCCTTCTATGCTCCATTCTCAGAGGATGAGGTGACATTCTCCTTGCCATAGCCTTTTATTTTTTTTTTAGTCAACCCAGGTTAAGTGACTTGCCCATGATGGCAGAGCTTGTTTCTGTACCCTGATTTGAAATCAGATCATCCTGACTCCAGATCAGTGCTCTATCTACTGCGCCCACCTAACCCCCATACTTTAGAAACTGAATCCATTGATCATTCTCTTTTCTCTCTCACATCCAGTCTCTGTCTATTGACTAACTAAAAAAAAAAAAAGATCTTATCTCAATTCATCCTTTTAAAAAACCAACTTTTTCTTGATCTTACTAACCTCTCAAGTTCTTATATATTTCTCAATTCTTTCATTTAAATTCCTAGAGAAACTTTTCACTACTCATTGCCTCTATTTCCTATCAATCTCATTTCTCAAACCTTTTCCATGTGTCTTTCTCATCCCACTATCCTATTGAAACCTCTTTCTCCAAAGTTACCAGTAACTTCATAATTGCAAAATCTGATAATCTTTTCTCAGTTCTCATCATTCTTGGCCTTCATGATACTTGAACTTCTCTGTCCTGGATTCTTTTGTCTCTCTTCACTTCTCTTTCAAGACATTGATCTCTACTCCTTAAAGTGACATAAACTCCTCTGGGTCAGCTGTTACCTTTATACCTTTATACATCTGGTGGTCAAATATATGAGAGGTAGTATTACTAAGTATTTAGATAACTGGAAAACTTGAATTTAAGTCCCAACTCTGGTTGTGTGACCTTGGGAAATTTATTTAACCTCTCAATATTCTAGGTCTTTGACTATAAGTTGCAGCATGGCACAAATCCATTTTGGTAGAAGGAATTTCCTGTAGATATAGGGACAAGGACTGCCTATATCGGTATTATGCCCATTGTCTATTCCAGTAAATTCTGAATTGTACATATTAGGTACTTATAAATGTTGAGTAACTACACAATTCAGTCATTCAGCAAATACCTTTTTAATTGCCAGGTACTATGCCCTATTAGACAAAAAAAAAATGGACAAAATTTCCTGCCCTGTTTACTTACTGTTTAGTCTAAGAAGAGATATCATTTAAATATATTATTATAGTTATCCCTTCCACATCATGGGAGGCTCAGTGCCCCTGTGATCTGGAAAATCTGTTAAACTTTTTGACCTTCTCTTTATACCAGAGAAGAAGTCTGAATTTTTCTTTTTTCTTTTATGGGGTGTTTACAGTACCTTATTGTAAAATTTGAGTTAAGTATTTGGTCATGGGCTATAAGACTTTCTCAAAACTCCCAAGATTCCCATTTTCAGTAATTTCTTATGCTGATCCATGGTAGGTCCAAACAGCAATGAGGAAAGTTGCAATGTGGAAGGAAAAAGTATATAAACAAAATAGACAAAGATAATGGGGGAAGAAGGGGGAAGGCACAATCAACTGGGACAATCAGAAAAGTTTTGATCTAAAAGATGGCTTTTAAGTTGTGCCTCAAAGGCAACAACAAATTCTAAGAGGTGGAACTAGAGAGCAAGGGCATTTTTGGCATGGGTAAATATAAAACAAATCCCATTTAGAAGAGTTCAGTGGACAAAGTATAGAGCTGAGGATCTAGAAACCCATCTTATACTCTCATCTCTGTACCTAATGGTGAGTAAATAGTCAAGTTATTGAATCTTCCACATTTTCCTCATCCAAGAAATAGGAACACTATAATGTGGGAGTGGAAATTACCCTCCATTTGCCATCAGGAAATGTGGATTGAATCTCAGTTTGCCATTATTTCCCCATTAGCACCCCATAATGTCTGTGTGTGTGTGTGTGTGTGTGTGTGTGTGTGTGTGTGTGTGTGTGTGTGTGTGTATCTTCTGCCCACTCTTAATATGAGAGATTGTTTCTCTTCTACATTTATATCCTATGGCATACCACACAGTTAAAAGAAACTATCAAACTTTTACTAAGATGTCCTAGGCTAAGTAATGGAGTTATAAACAGTTCCTGTCTTCAAGGAGCTTATTGGGGGAAGACATCATCTATAAAAATAGATAGACCTGAGACATACACAGAGTAGAAGACAGGTAACCTTAGAGGGAAAGGAAGGCTCTAGCAACTGGGGACAGCATCTGAAAGGCCTTCTGTAGAAGGAAGTATTTGAACTGAGTATATAATTGTCAATAAATGTATATTGATTGTGTAATTTGGGGCAAGTCAGACTGAATGAACTCTATGGCCTCTTCCAACTCTAAATTGTAGGATCTTATTTTCTGACTTCTTACGATGGTTATAATACTAAAAATTGCTGAGTAGTAGAACAAATGCTGGACATATAGACCCTCAAAGAATCACAGAATATGGGAGATGGAGAACACATCATTGGCAATGTAGTACAGCCCAAAATTTCAATTCCCACTATAATGTCCCTGAGAAATGAGACTTCTTTGAAACCATTACTTTTTTTTTGTTTTTTTGCAAGGCAAACAGGGTTAAGTGGCTTGCCCAGAAACCATTACTTTTTGAAGCAAGTTGGCTCACTTTTGATCAACTCTAGATGTTAAGATATTTTCCCTGCCATTAAGCTTACATCTTCCTTTTTTTCAATTTCTACCCATTGTTCCTGATTCTGACCTTTGTGGCTAAACAGTACATTTTTTTTTTGGTAAAGCAATGAAATTAAGTGATTTTCCCAGTGTTGAACAGCCAGAAATTGTCAAAACTGTCAGGCTAAATTTGAACTCAGGTCCTCCTGATTCCAGGGTCAGTTCACACTATTCATTGTGTCATCTAACTGGCCCTAAACAGAATAATTCTAATCTCCCCTCCTTAGGAGATCCCTTGACATTATTGAAAACAGGTATCTTTCTCTCCTTCCACACCTCTGCCCCACCCAGGCTTCTTTTCTTCAAGATAAGCTTGCCCAGTACCCACTTCTCATATGCCAAGAACTCAAGGCACTTCACAATTCTGATTGCCCTTCTCTGATAGTCTCTTATAAATATCCTTCTCTTAAAAATTAATTAATTAATTGTTACATTTTCTGTTCTTAATTGTCTTCCTCCTTCTCAACTTCATAGTAGAGAAAGCCAATATTTGACACAAATCATATATATATATATATATATATATAGAGAGAGAGAGAGAGAGAGAGAGAGAGAGAGACAGAGACAGAGACAGAGACAGAGACAGAGACAGAGAGAGAGAGCTCTGTCTCTCAATACAAACTTTAATGTATTGGTTCTTTTCTCTCGAGGTAGATCATATTTTCCCCTCCTAAGTCCTTTGTAATTGACCTAAATATTCGTATTACCCAAAATAATTTAGTCATTTACAGTTATTCTTCAAAAAATATTGCTATTACTGTTTGCAACATTATTTTGACTCTACTCATTTCACTCAGCATTATTTTATGCAAGTCTTTCTATGTTTTTACCAATATCCATGATCAAGATGAGTCTGACAAGGACAAAGTATAGTAAGGATTATCACTTCCCTATTCCTGAAATCTAAATCCCTCCTAAGGTTGCATTAGTTTTTTGGGATTTTTTTGGGCTACCACATCACACTACTGTTACATACTAAGTTTTCACTAAATCCCCAGATCTTTTTCAGAGCAGCTTTTGATGCATGCCTCCCTCACTTTATATATATATATATATATCAATTTAATTTTACTATACCCCACAGTGCAAAACTTTACATTTATCTCTCTTGAACTTATTGTAGATTTGGCCCAATGCTCTACCCAGTCAAGATCCTTTTGTATACAACCAAGTACTATCCCTCCTTATATTGATTATCCAAAAGATCTCTGACCTCAACTGTGTTTAGTCCCTCCACAAATAGAGATCACAACCAGTTTCTCATGTCCTACACTTTTTGACTGAGTTATCTCTAAAAAGCCTTCCTATGGTTCCCTCAGTATTTTTAGGGTAGTAGTGACAAACTCAGATAGAAACAGGGCCTACTTATCAATATCTAAGGATCCCTTTGGCCACATATTGACTAAATTTTAAAATGTAAAGTTATCTGTGTTTTATTGTATTTTTACTTATTTTGTTAGACATTTCTCAATTACATTTTAATCATTCCATTTGCGCTCAGATGTATTGCAGGTAAAGTCTGACAGCTCTGTTTTATCCATTCGGAATATAATCAGTTGTTCCAATAATATTTTGACTCAATAAAAAGATACAACACAAGAGATGTTTTTTCTTAACATTTTAGGGTTTTTTTTAAAGTTTTGAATTCCAAATTGTATTTCTTCCTTCTCTTTCCCTCCTCCCTCCCTAAGATGGTAAGCAATCTGATTTGACATTTTCTTAAAGAGTAAATGTGGGTCATCACTAGAATGACTCAAAGCTCTACTGGCTTGGTAGAATTTGTTAGGACTTGTGCTTTGAGTCCAAGGTAATAAGATTCATAGATGCTGAAACTATAAAAACATTTGGGAAAAATGGACCAAGATTACAAAGCATACTTGAGAAAGAAGACGAGGATCTAAAAATAAAATATATATTCAATGTGTTTTTCAGTAACTGTTAACTTGTCAGTTTAGTATTTATTACTTGGTTCCAGGAAAGAGTTAAGAAAAGTCATTTCCCTCCCTACATTGCTGAACTAGGACTATAAAATATGCAAGGTTGTATATACTATCGAAGTGATAATGTCCCTGTTGCCATTTTTGTCTTCCCCCTCCCTCACTTCTGTTAAAATAAATATTATAATGTATAGAAATGGATTCAAATCCCACCTCAGATATTTCTTACTGTGTGACCTGAACAAGTCATCTAATTTCTCTCTGTCCCAGTTTTGTCATTTGTAAAACAAAAGATTGAACATTCAATTTATTATTTTTTGAGCCAATCATGTCTTTTTTTTATTTTTGTGAAAGATTTTATTTTGAACTTTATAATTTTCCCCTAATGTTGTTTCCCCCACCCCACCCCACAAAAGGCAGTCTGTTAGTCTTTACATTGAATCAATTTAGAAAAAAAGAATTTCAAAAAACCAAAACAGAATGAAAGGTTGAATTCCTATCACTCATAAGAGAAATGGTAGGACAGTGTTCAGAAATGGATATAACAAAAAAAAGTTATCAATAAAATCAAAGTTTTAATAATTTAGTACTTTTGGAGATTATTTTGATTTTTTCAATAGTAGGAAAAGTACTACTAGCATGGAAAATGTGTAAAATGAATAGTCTTATCAGTTATAAAATCTACTATTTTAATAATAACCATTCATATTTGAAGAGCTCTTTTCAGTTTATAAAGCATTTCTCCATAGAACTCTGGGAAGAAAATAGGACAACATCCTGATTTTAAACATGAGGAAAGTTAAGTTCACAGGAGAGGAATTAATGTCTAAGTACACAGTTGATTATTGATATGTGTTGGAACTGAAAACTAAGCCTTCTGCTCATTGCATATTCTTTGAAAATTATTGCACAAATAAAATGTGGCATTAGTATTTTTTAAATTCTACACTAAAGCTGTAATTGATTTCCCTAGAGATAAGGAGCCTGGTGTGGAAATTCCCTTCACTGATGTAGATTAGCTACTACTTGCAACTTCTAGTTTTTGGGAAGCTGCCTGATACTCTGAGAGGTTAAGTATATTTTCCATGTGTCAGAGGTAGGACATGAACTCTGGGTTCTCTTTCCTCCATGTCTAATAATAATATTATTATTATTACTGTTTAAATTCTTGGGTGGCACCAGAATCTTCAGTTTTTAATATTAGTTAAATAAAAATTGCTTTTGCTGTTCAAAGATTTTCAACATAATTCTTATGACTTTGAGGATGATTTTTAATAGATTTATTTTTTTTTACTTTTTTTATAGAAATTATACTTTAAAATTGACTGAGAGGCTGTTATGCCCCAAGTGTTTATTTAGTCTTCATAGTCATAATTGACCCACATTGTCAATTAGCAACAGTGTATGCTCTCAAGCATCTCATATCTAATGAGTAAGAAAACATGCAAAATTGTCAGTAGGTCTATAACCAATACTTAACCTTGGGGTCTCAGGTTAGGTAGTAGATTGGAACTTGGAGTGAGAGTAAAGACTTGAGTTCAATGTTCAACTCTGACCCATACTGGCTGTGTGATACTGGGCAACTCTAGATTACCACTATCCTTAGTAGAGGAAGGTTCTTCACATGCAAATTCTTTATTATCAATGAAATAATATGTCTAGTCCTTATCCTTTGACACAATGGTGTCAAACTCAAATAGAAAAAGGTCCTAGCCATACAAAAAAATTCTTGTGGGCTATATTAACTTAATTGTATTTTATTTTTACTTATTTTGTTAAATATTTCCCAATTACATTTTAATCTGGTTCAGCAGCACAGGAGTATTGCCAGGCACTGTAGTCTGCTGGCTGAGTGTATGGTACTGATACCTCTTCAGGACTAGGAAAGAATTCAGAATAAAATCTACACCTACATTTTTACCATCTTTCCCTACCAGAATCCAGCCACTGACAGAGCCCTTGCTAAACACTTTCAGGATGTCTCTTTTCATATCTACACCTTATCTTCCAAAAATCTTTTTTCTCTTTTTTGCCTGAGTGAAAAGCTATGTTGGAAATTGTTGAGAGGTAATACTGAATAGAGGATAGGGCAGTAGACTTGGACTTAAAAAGACCTAGAATCAAATCCTAACACAGATAATGCAGACCCTGTGCAAATCATTTAAATTTTTTATGGCTCAGTTTTGCTTTTGTTGTTGTTTTGTCACTTAGTTGTATCTATCCCCATTTGGAGTTTTCTTGGCAAAGTTACTGGAGTGGTTTGCCATTTCCTTCTCCAGCTCATTTTAGTTGAGGAACTTGAATCAGAGTAAGGATCACTCAGCTATTAAGAGGTCACATTTGAATTCATGCAGATGAGTCTTCCTGACTCTATCTACTACACCACCCAGATGGCTCCATTTTTTTCACTGATAAAATGAAAAGATTGTACTACAAGGCCTCTGAATTTCCTTTCAGCTTTCTGACCCTATGGACTATGTGGTCCAGTGGACAGGACATTGAAGTGGAAGTATGGAGATTAAAGAGAAGTAAGGAGTCCTATTCCAAACTCTGCTAATAAATTGACCATATGCAAGTCACTTAATCTCACTGAGCCTCAGTTTCCTTGTTGTTAAAAGAAATAATAAAAAGGATGAGGATAATATCTGCCTTACTTAAACCCATAGAATATCCCATAGACCTGTTATATTGCCATTACCTTTGCTTATCAGGATTCAGGAGAATCAAAAGGTAAATGTAATATGCAGAATAGTGGAAAGCCCAAATTTACATTGGTAGTTAACATCAGAGGTAGAATTTGAACCCAGGTCCAAACCAGTGCCCTTTTTACTTGATCCTTCTGAGACAGAATTTTAGAGCTGGAAGGGACATCAAAGATCATCTAGCCCAAAGAAGAAACTGAAGTTAAGAGAAGAGAAATAGCTTACCTAACCTTATTTCTCTTCTCTTAACTTCAGTTTCTTCTTTGGGCTAGCTATGGGGCAGCTAGGTGGCACAGTGGATAAAGCACCACCCCCTGGAGTCAGGAGTACCTGAGTTCAAATCCGACTTCAGACACACACTTAATTACCTAGCTGTGTGGCCTTGGGCAAGCCACTCAACCCCATTGCCTTGCAAAAAAAAAAAAAACCTAAAAACAAAAACAAATTTGGGCTAGTGATTTATGATTTTGGTACCTTCATTTCTTCAAATGTGAAATGAAGGTATTAGACTAGATCTGTGATCCTGCTAAATCTTCTCAATCTGACATTTCTTAATCTTTCCTTTAGTTTTTATATTGTGTTTTATGTTCTTAAACTTTCCTCCAGCTTCAATCAGTATTCAAAGTAAGTTATACTCTGACTTTACCATTGTATTCACGTAGGATCACAGAATCATAGGATTTAGAGTTGGAAGGAAACTTAGAAGTCATTTGATCTAAAAGACCTTGTTTTATCCTACTATATCAATGCTTTGCTCTCCCCCACCCCCAATTCTTCAGCCCCTATGGTTATAGGGTGGGGCATCATTTTGCATTGCTCCATTTTTTTATAGACCCATTTATTTCTTCCTGCAGCTTGCTTTTTCTCCTGTCTTCCATCTCTGCATTTCTTCTTTTCATCTCTCTTTTTGTTACCATACTAACATGCTAAGGCAGATTGTTTCAGTTGAGGGGAAAGAGGTAGTAGAAACTGCACATAAAAGCAAAGAAAAGAACTTACATTTCCTTTCTTGGTCAAAAGAATGTTCCTTAGTCTCTGTCCACTTATTCCATTTAGGTGTTTATAGACCAGTTACCTTAACAATGACTATAGCTTCCCTTTCTTTTTTTTATGTCCATTAACATTCTTAATTGCCCTGGTCTAACAGTCTCATGTTTTTGTGTGGGATAAAGCTCTCTGACAAGTTTATTTCAGTATTCTAATTTATATCACAAAGATGGATAATTATGACAGTAAACTTTAAATGCTGAAGACTTTTTTTTATCTTTTTATTATTCGTAATAAATGGGGCCAAAGAAACTGAGTTATGCGCAAATTCTCAGCAGCTTCTTTTTAAACTTTTATTTTCTTAAAGCAAAAACCAGCACAGGTCAGCACTAAATTAGAATTGTATTGAGTTGTGCATTATTGATGCTAAAAATAAAGATACTTATAAGAAAGTCATAGCCTCTTAGAATCTTTTTTGAAATATTGCATAAAGAACTAATGAACAAATTAAACTGGAAGCTTCTTGATGATAGGAAGTTGGAAAATCCCTTGAACCTTCAACTTGTTTTTGAAAGTCTATACATTTTTCCCCCCTCACATTCATTACGCAATGTGTGAGTAGTGTGATAACTTTGTTTATGGTATGACCTACTTAGCTT
Organism: Macrotis lagotis; assembly: GCF_037893015.1. Classification (NCBI taxonomy): domain Eukaryota; kingdom Metazoa; phylum Chordata; class Mammalia; order Peramelemorphia; family Peramelidae; genus Macrotis; species Macrotis lagotis. Next base: position 254,826,808 of record NC_133658.1, on the reverse strand, counting down.
GATCACTCATGGCGCCAGACTCACATCTTTCAAATGACAAAAAGCCCACAAACAGGAAAAAATTTTTTTTAAATGGTCTTGATGTTCATAAGTTGCTAAAGAGCAAACATTCTATGACTCCACCCACTTCAGAAAAACCTCAGTGGATGGCTCTAAATCTGTAGATTTAAACTACTACTTTCCTTTGTTTTTCCTCCCTTAGGGTGAGAAATTTGGAAAACCTAATACTAAAGGGTAGAGGAGCTTATCTTTTAAAAGAACATAGTTCATCTACTCCACCCTTTTAGAGAATTCAATTCTTAGGATCATAGATTTAAACCTGGGTGGGACCTCAGAGATTAACTAGTCCTGGGTCCTCATTTTACAGAAGAAAAAATTGAGAACCCAAAGAAGTTAATATGCCCAAGGTCACTACACAGGTAGAAAGTAACAGAACTCAAACTGGATTCTAAATTCAACTTCAATTCTCTTATGAAGATGTCCAACAAGCATTTAATAAGCATCTATTGTTTGGAGAGTTATGTGCTTGTGCTGTAGGCTGGGAAAGATACAAAAGATTAAATGCTATCATTTCCATTTCTTGGAGTTAAGGAATGTGACATAAAAGAAAACAACTACAATAGAAAATAGTAAGAAAAATAAGAAAAGAATGGGTGGCTGGAAGGTGAAGAAATCATTATTAGATATGGAAGAATGCAGGAAATTTTTTGGGAGAGATTCACCTTGGAGTTGGCAGGACTCCTCATTCCCTACCCCCTCTATATTTAGTAGCTCTATGACAAGATAAATCACTTATCCTCTTAGGTTCAATTTCTTCATTTGTTCAAGAGGGATTTATATGTACATGATTTACTTTTTATAGGGTTATTTCAAGGTAAATACTTTGTAAGTTTTTGTAAGTAAGAAATCAGAAGTATTCTTATTTTCTTGATTAATAGAAATCACTAAATAGTTCCCCTGTCATTAAATGTCTTTGAATATCTTTGGATACTGTCTTCTCTTTATTAACAAAAGTCTTTTTGAATAAGATGTGGGATGTGTCTCCTACAAGCCTGGTTTTGTTGTTGAATCTTTGATTTCAAAGTGTTTTACAAATAATAAAGTGTTTTAGCAAATGCTAATGTGGCCTTGAGATGATATTTACCTTTTGTTAATGCTGTTACTATCAATTTCAATCAGTCTCAGACTCAGTATTCATATGGATGTCTCTGGTTTACTTGAAAAAATATGCTAATCAAGAGTAAACTATTAAAGTCACCTCAGGAAATAAGAACAAAATGGGATCTTGACTTTTTTCTACTACTAGTCTACACCTAGATTAGCATTCAAAATAATTATCCTTACTGAACAACTTCTGACAATACTCTCACCTGTCAAAAAAATTTAGTGGACATTTCAGATACAGTTTGGAAAGAAAAGGAATATGCCAAACTGACACTTTTAATTTGTAAACCATCAACAACAGTTCTGACCAAGTCCCAAGGAGCTTCCTGGAAAGAATACAATACTAGTTTTGAAATTATAAAATGATGGCAAAAATAGAGTGATCGAGCCTGCTGGGTTCCATCACCAGCTAAGTGGTAATTAGCACAATTAGCTAGACTGGGCAGCATTATATCATTGTAACAAAGATTCTTTTAGCCAATCCACTCAGGCAACTGGATATTTAGCCATGGAATAAATCATTCCCAATGAATTACAAGCTGATGTGGGCCAAAGGCTCCATTTTAGCCAGGCTTCTAAAGCTTTGCTTTGCCCTATCACTTTCAGATATAAAGTAATAGTTTTGAGTCTCCTTCTTCTCTTCAATATATGAATTTAGACTGAAATAGTATGGTACTGTAGGATAATGATAATATTGTATAATTCGGAAACTAAAGTAAGCAGAAAAACAATAGTCATGCATTAAATCTAGCATAATAATAATAATAATAATAGTAATAACAATAATAATAATGAGAATAAGCAAGTGTCCCAAAAGTCTTAGTGTGGTGTTAAGGTTTTAGCAGTCATAGAGCTTTTTAAATTCCTAAAATGTTTCCTTTATATTTTCTCTTTTAGTTCTTATAGCAATCCAACAAAATAGATGCTATTATTATTATGCTTTCTTACTAAGAGATAATAAGGAAACTGATATTCAGGAGGTTAAGTGATTTGTCTTGAGTCACACTACTAATAAGTGTCTGTCTATGGTTGTATTGTTATTTTTAATCTTAAAAAGGGCAAAGAAAAGGTTCTTACTATCTGCTATGGCACACTACAGTTGATATAAACTCATTCTTTCCATCCTATAGGAAAAAAGCATTGGGACTGGAGTCAAAGAACTTTAGATTCCAAGTCTTAACCCTGCAACTTAAAAGTTGTTTGATCTTGTAAAAGACACTTACAACTTTCGGAATCTTAGTTCCATCATCTATTCCCAAAAGTATTAGAATTGAAATCTTGGAGCAGTTGGGTGGCTCAATAGATAGAGCATTAACTACTAGGCTAGAGGACCTGAGGTCAAATTTAGCTTTAGACACTCGCTTAGCTTTGTGTCTGTTGGCAAACTACTTAATTCCCAGTGGACCACAAAAAAATAATCTATAAATTCTCTTTAACTCTTAAATCCAATAATCCTAAATCTAGTCCAGATAAAAGAATCATAAGATGAGGTTCTTGGTTATAAAGAAAATTTAATATCTTGTAGCTATGACAATAGCAGTGCTGGGAGCCACTTTCTGATTTCTTGGGTTACAAAGCATTTTACAAATTGAAGTCTCATTGAAGTCTCATATGAATCCTGAGAAATAAGTACTGAAGGTACATAAAAGATATGATACAATATTTTAGAACTTAAATACTTCTACCCTGTAATAAATTTAAACTCTGGGCAAAAATTTCTTTGAGAATTCCTTTTTGTTTTTGTTAACTTCTAGGTATGCAGATATTTTCCACTATTCTCAAATGAACAATTATATTTTTAATCAGAAAATTAATTTAGTCAAACAGCAAGAAGTTATATCATGAACTAATCAAGTCTTATCACCTTTACTTTGTCCTGGTGGAGTCTTTTGTTCTTTTCAAGATTCAATAAAATCCTCTACCTCAGGAATTTTGGTGTTTAGAAGATGTCAAATAATAAAATCATTATCTTTGATGTTCCACCCATCAGGTCATTTCCATTTTTCCTTTGCCTTTGTTTTCTGCCATTGGCTTTATAACTTTCCTTATAATAGAAAAGCAGACAGAAGCCATAGTGATGATCAGGCTGGGCTAAAAACTTTCTTGTAGAGGACTTATAACTTGTCCCTTTCAAATCTCTAATACAGGAAAAAACAATTGAACAACTTTTTCCCCCCATGATATTATTTGGAAGTGGATTGGATCTATCCTCTTCCAATGCCTTACCCTGGACAGATATCATAAGCCAAGTGGAGAGAATCTCAAAATGTGCCATATGGGGGACCCCAAGATCCTGTGGATTATATATATAATCATATCTATTTTCATAATAATTCTAAGATGCTTTAATTTCTAACATGATAATTAAAGAAAATTGAACCCATATGATAAGCAAAAATATTCCTAATAACTCTGAGATTGTAAAGGGTCCTGAGACCAAAACAGTTTGAGAACAACTGCCCTAATAGGGGTTTATAATGTCTGGAACCTTGAGCAAGTCCTTGTATTTTTCATTGAGTACCAGTTGCAGTTTATCCAAAATAGGGATATCACTGTACTACTTGTATATACTTGTATGGATGTTGTCAGGAAAATGCTTTGTAACTATAAGGTGATATATAAATACACACTTATTATTATCACTGCTGTTATTAGCAAGAAGTAGTTAGATGAGGTAGTTTGGATACTGAAAAGATACTTATTATCATTATTATTAATGTTTAGGATGACCTAATATTCAACATCCTCCTTCTGTTATAGAAAACATCCAGCTGAATTCACTTAAAGAGTAATGCCCTACCCACATATTATCTTCAATTCCTACTTGACTTATAGACTGACTCCTTTACAGTTAATCCAGAAAATGCAAACAGCTGATGTTGAAGAAAAGTTTATATCTGCATAATCCTTTGCAATGAAATAAAAGTTTGAGAAAGATTGTACTTCCATTTGCTTCATGAAAAACCACAAAGATTTACACAAGACTGCAAGAAAGATCATTTATTCATTCAACATGCATGTAATGAGCCACATTACATATAAAGCACTCAGTGGCGTGTGATATAGTGTTAAAAAAATATGTATAATTAACAATCCCCAGGACTTTTCTGGTGTCAAAAGGTGTGTGATTGTGTCGGGATGATAAGAGAAGTTCTAGCCCAGTTTTGCTGGTGGGCTTATTTGAACTATGAACCTTTTTCATGATAAAGGTTGTACTTTGTGTGTGTGTGTGGGGGTCAATAATGATTATTTCTCATTTTTTCACACTAGAATCATAGCACCTATCTTCAATTGCTATTTTGATACTCCCGCTGTTGCAAAGCAGCTTTCCAACAGTTTTTGAAAGGGGTTTTGTTTTTCTACAAAGAATACTGGGCTGTGTAATAAAACGTATAACGATCAGACTTTTATGGCAACTAAAAGAAGACTGAAAAGTAATTGCTTGCAGTTTTTATATCACTATTTTTAATAGCGCCTGGTTGAAGTCGACCTCCATTCAATAAATTTATTAGTGAAACATTTTAAAGTAGAAAAATCAAGGTGACATTAGAACAATAAACTAGTCCTTATGAGCATGAATTCAATAGAGAAGTCATTGTAGCTATTAGTTAACATTTAAGCTCTAGCTCATCTCCTGTGGCGCCAGGAGATTTTGCTGAACAAGTAGCTAGATGGGGTAGTATTTAGATACTGAAAAGATACTTCCAAAATTAAGAGGTGCTGGTATCTTTCCTATCGTTGTTTATTTGGGGGGCGGGGAAGTGAGAGGAAGGGAAAAAATAACTTAAAAACGTCCTGAGAGCGATTACACCCAGAATTAAGCCACTGTAGGCGAAACCCGAGTTCATAACTTGATCACATCAAAACGCGCCTGGTGATAACTTGTCTCCCAAGCAGCCCCTCCCCCACCCCCATCTTAAAACCCTTTTTTAAAGAGGAACCTGGAGTCCACTTGGTGGCTCGAGCTGTGCTAATTTTACCTTTGCAAAACATTAATTAAAGGACGCCACTCAAAAAAAGGCTCTAGACACAGAGCTATCTTTAAGTCTCCATTTGGAAAAACAAATGTTTGCAGGCGTGTGTATATTTTCATGGGGTACCACAACGGGTCCCCTCGAATTTCATTATGTCCCGGGAGCCAATCTGAACATGCATGCTAATTAGCTTAACTCCCTCGATACTCAAGTCTTTGTCACAGGCGGAGAGAACCGTTCAGGGACGGGACTACAAAACCCATAATCCCCCTCCCCACCCTGATCAATGAGCACTTATTTAAATAATCTGTGAGCTTTTGGACCCAGGCCAATCAGCTGTCAGGGCTCATGATAAATCGCAATGCATTATTGATAATCATAATTACTCTGACATGCGCGTTCCAGCCGAAGGGGGTTATTTCCCAACTCTAGGAATTTGTTGTGAAGGGGAAAATAATTGCTACAATTTTGCTCCCGATGCTCGAACCATGTCGAGACGCAAGCAGGCGAAGCCCCAGCACATCAACTCCTCCGAAGAGCCTCAGCAGCTCCCAGATGCGGCCGCCTGCTCGTCGGTGGCCGCTGCCTCCTCCGCTGCGACCCCAGCCGCCGGAGCAGCCGAGCACGGTGAGTGGCCGAGGGAGGGAGCGTCTCCCTCCGGGTCGGGTCCCTTCGGAACCCGGCCCGACGGCCGGGGACGGAGCCCGGGAACACGCGGGCGAGCGGGCGGCCCCTCCCGGCCCCGGTCGGGGCTTCTCTCCCCGGACTCCGGGACACCCGGGGTTTTTTGCTTTTTGACGGCGAGGGGGCATACTGAGGCCGGGCACCGTCTCCGCCCCAGACTTTCGGGCCGGGGCAGCAGCTGTGGCTCAGGAGCGGTCCAAGGTGGACTGAAGGAACCGTGCCGGGCGCCCGTCTCCTGTCCCGGGCTCTGCGCTCCCTCTCCCGAGGCTTCCTCCTCCCCGCCCTTCGGTTCATCTGGGGCTGGGGTCGGCGGGGGTGTACCCCCGGGGGGGATACGAACTGTTGCGCACGCGACCTGCTCTGGGCTCCTCGCCCACCTCCACCCTGGGCGAAGGCGGGGCGGGGGGCACTGGAGGGGGAGGGAGGCAGGCGGGAGGCCAGAGTCGCGGACCCCCTGACCTCTAAGCTCCCCGGGGGCGCCGGCAGCTCGTGGGATCTGCCTCCGGACTCGCCCTCCCCTTGGGGGACCTCGGGGAGTGATGGAAGGGTGCAGCTTACTGCTTTATCCTCCCCCCGCCCCCGGGCTATCGCGGTCGCCCCGGACCTTTGTAGCCTGACCTCCAGCCATCTTTGATTTCCGACTTCCTAAAATAACCCGCGGTGAGCTAATGGGGTCCGGCCGGTTGGGGAATGGGTGTTGTGTGGTCGCTTTTTTTTTTTTTTTGGAGTGAACTCCGACTCTTTGCAGCTCTTCTGAGGGCGCCCCATAATGCGGGGGGGGGGGGACGGGAAAGGGATGGTTGGATGGCTGGGGCGGGGTGGAGGAGCTAGCGACTGGGGGGGGGGGGGCGGTTGGTCATTTAGCTTCAGGTTTCTCTCCAGAAATAGAAGAGCCCCTCCACTCCACTCTGACCCTTCTTTTCCTATTCCCCCCCACCCCGACTTAGAGGTGGAAAGTTTCTTAGCCGCTTCCGATGCGAGGGATTTAGATATTCCAGCTCCACTTATCTCCATTCTTTCCTTCTCCTCACCCCCTCCCACGCCGCCAAATTGTCTCGGGTTGTGTGTGTGGTGGCTACATGGCTTCTAGAGTTCTGGGGTTCCGTTTGTAAGACACCGAAAGCAGCTATGTTGGGGGGTGAGCGTGGTGAACCTCAAAGGGGTCTCGGGCCAGCCTTAGTTTCCAACACTGACCCATTGATATCTGAAGAGGAACGAGAATTTCGATTGGTTTCCAATTAATAATTCTTGAAATAGTTAAAGGAGTTAAATTTAACAGCCACACCCTCCTCCCGGGAAGGATTTGGTTGCGTGCTTTTAAAAAGCTACTTGGGCTTTTTAACGCAAGTTTCTAGAAGAATCCAAACTTATTCTCCCCGTTGTTTTTTTTTTTTAAGAAGTCTGAAGCCCTTGAGCCGCTGCATCCGCACGCAGAGTTGTATATACAAGGGATATTTCTTCGGGAGGGGAACCAAATGTAGTTGGTTGGGGGAAGTCTGGCTTAATAGTGGCTGGGGGGAGCTTGGATTCGCCTGGAAGGCAATAAATCCCATGTTTAATGCATGACTGTTTTTCCTTTGTGCCTTTGGTTAGGCTGGGGGGCGGAGGTGATGATTCCACATGTAAATCGCAGCCCACTACTGGTGAACTGCCTCTAGGGACCAGCCAAAGACAAAAGGGTTAACGATGAGGGCTACACAGGCTAAATTTGGGGATGGGGGAGGACTCGGCTAAGTTGGTTGAATTTTCTAACCGAACATTTACCTGAGCGCCTTTAAGTGCCTATCTTATTTCAGTGCAAAAGTTGAGTAAAATTTTGGACTCTAAAAATTTATTTCTCAAAGGCAGCCCAATCAGCATTTTTCAGGCCATTATTGTTTGAAAATACCCTCTAGGTGTTCTCACTTTTGAATGGGAGGGTTGGGAGGTCTTTGTTAATCAGAAGCAAGTTTGCACTTAATTTTAGGTCTTATTGCTAACATACTGTAGCTGTATACCGGTGGAAAACTGAACTGCTAACTGGCGCCATCTAGAGTTCAGCTAAACATCGGCTAAGTATCCTCTTTCCCCTCCCCCCATCTTTCCTCAGGTAACTCACCTTGTCTTGTTTCTGTTTTATGAAGTAGTTTTGGGTAAAGTTGGGCAGCTGACATCCTCGGCCTTATGATCTGTTGGTGACACTGCTCCGCTCCTCTGCTACCTTCCTAAATTCTGGGTTTGCAAACTTTCCCCAGTTTAGTTGCTTTAGGATCCCCTATCATTCTGGGGGGGACCTCTTTTTTTTTTTTTTGGCAGTAAAGTTGAGCTTCCCAAAAGAGTGGCAGAAACTGCTGTGATTCAACCTGAAAACATAACAAATCTATCAACTTTTGTTTGTGATTGCTATCAGAAGCAGTGGGGGGGGGGAAGCCTTGAAAGCCAGTATTATTCCGGACAGAGGGTTTTCTCTTACAGTAGGAATTTGGAGGGCTTTTAAATTCCCAGATTTGTATTTTGAAAGCATTTTGGATGCTGAAATACTTGGTAAAATAATTAGAACAAAAGAATTTTCAAATATCATTAATACTCTACTAAGGTTATTAATGACTGATCTAGAGGTCTAGGTGTGTATGCTTTGCTTTTTAAGGTTGGGCTGACCTAATTTGCAAGGCAATTTGAGTCCCACCTCTGAAAACAATGACATTTTTGGGAGGAAAATAGTCGTAGTTGTGGAACAATCAATTAGCAGATCAAAAAATCAGCAGGTGGTCAGAGGAATAATGCTACATACCTAAAATTAGCATTTTCTCTAAAGGGTTTAAAATGCCCATTGTGCCACACTGGATTACAGTCTTTTAAGTCTAAGATTTATACCTTTTAAATTGGCTATCTAAAATTTAAGAATTAAAAATCTTATTTTGAAGGAAAGCTCTTCTGCGTTAGTTCTTAAACTTGCTGGAAATGTAAAGCCTTAAGGATTAAGGGGAGCTTCTTATGGAGCTTGGTAAAGTTATATTACTGGAAACTTTTTGTTGGGTAGATACTATTATTAAATTCAGTTTAAATTTCCTATTGGATTGAGAAGGAGGAGGGGAAAGAAGCATGCATATTTCTTAACTTGATACTTAACTTCTAGTTGGCCACTTAAAGTTTGAATTGCAAAATGTGGTATACAAAGAATGTAGCATTTGAACACAACCTCAAAAAGTTACTTTGTGGTTATTAGGTGGACTACTTTTCAATCCCCTTTCCCAACTACATTTTTTGAGTTTAGATATATCATTCCACTTACTTGATAATCTATTGTCTGGGACTGCTGCCCCTAGGCAGTGTTATAAAGAAATAACCTTGCCCTTCCTAGCCTATTTTATAGGCATTGGTGTTAGAGGTGATAATGGATATCAGACTTAGAATTAGGATACTTAGAATTTTTTTTTTAGCTTGCACAAATGTTTTGATGTTGGGAGTTTTTATCTTATTACTAACATTCTTTCTGAGCCTTTACTGAGAAAGGCACAATTAAATTGGGATTTTGTATCTTTCTCTAACTCACCTTTTTGTTTTTTTCTTTATATTTTTTACATGTGAAATAAATAGCTGAGTGTTTATACCCATTAAATCTTAAGGGAAGAATCCAGTAAGGCAAGAATAGAAGAACTCATTCTAGATTTAGAACTAGAAGGGACCTCAGATCATCTACTAACCTGTTTTAGATGGGGAAACTGAGGTTTAGAAAGTTATTGTTACTTGGATATTTTGATCATAGATTCCTGAGAATCTAAAGTCAGCAGATCCTGCATTTGTGTATCTTGTAGCTTCTGATATTTTAAAATATTGAGATTATGATTTTTACAAACTAGTTTCCCAATCTCTTTGCTATATTGGGAAAATTCTTTTTTAACACAGATTGAGAGGGCAGGGCAGTTAACAAAACCAGCCAGTGGATTGGACATAAGAGCCTCAGGCACTTCTGTGTGCCCTTGCACTAGAAGTAAACCTGTTAGGAATAGTAGTTCTGTCTCTCGAATTGTTAGGAAGATCAAATGAGAAGATATTTGTAAAGTTACTTAACCCAGCCTTTCTATGACCATTTTGAAAATTGCCTTGGATTTAACATACCTTCCTCCTCCCCCCAAAAAGAAAGTTACTTTCAACCCAGTGTTCCCACAATTGGCTTGCATTCACCTAATAATTCAGTCTTTGACTTAAAAAAAAGATTGAGAACCAGATGGAAAACTTAAATTTGAAAACCATCCAAATGCCCACCTCACTTTTCACAAAGAAAGAAACTGAGGTTCATTGATTTGTTTGAAGACTAGAGCAGCTCAGGTTCCATATAAGGTTTGAGCAAAATTACAGCAATGTGGCACTTAATGAGTAGAAACTAAATTTTGGAAGATATTAGTGTTTGGCTGAAGTGTTCCTTTAAAGACTGGTTCTTTGGTCCTGATTTTTAAATGCATTTCAGATTGGATACTTTTTAGAAAAAGTAAAGATAGGAATGAAAACTAAAGCATGGACTTTTTTTTTTTTTTAGACCTATCATTGATTTAGAAGATTTCTGTTTTGTAACTTTGAGGATAAACATAATTGCCCTTTTATTTTCAGAAGTACTTTTTTCCCCTCAATTTTATTACAGAAACAAATGAGATAAGTTAAAAATGTCATCAAGATACTGTTTAGAGAGTTTGCTAGATTCTTAAATATTTCATCTATTATTGTAGAAGACAAAGACTTACTTAGAATTAGGTTATTTTCTATCCATTTGGCATTGATTGAATCTAAAACCCCTGCTGGGTGTCCCGGCATTCTTCTAACTTATTGGATACCTAGATGCTGAGAGATAACATTCCTGAAATTCGGGGAGGTGGAGAGATGGGAAAACAGTGAAGAACTACAATCCTTTTTTTTAAAAGAGGTTAACCCGAGTGCATGAACAATGTTCTTCCAAGGCCCCCTCTTGCTACTTTGCAAACATTGATACACTATTTGGATAGAGGTGATCCTTGGATGTAGTCATGCTTCACAGGTTTGCTTTGTACACAAGTAAACCCCCCCCATTGAAGTTTTAAGACTGTTAGATATGATACTGATTATATGATTATACATAGTAAAGACTGTCAAATCAGGCTTGTAGAATGTTTGTTTTAGGTGGTCTAACTGTAAATCACTTTGGGAAATATTCACTGTCCGTGGTTTTCAAAATCCTTGCTGTAGTTTTTTCCTTAGTAATTATAGCATAGGAAGCCTTGGGTCAGTCAGTTTATTAAACATCTTATTACCAGGAACTGGGAAGTTGAAGAAAGGAAAGAGACAGTTCTTCCTCAAGGGGACAATGAACAAATAAGTACGAAAGTTATACACAGGATATATTTGAATAATCAATAAAAAGAACTTACTAGATTGAGGCATCAGAAAAAACTCCTATAGAAGGTGGAACTTGAACACAGTCAGGAGGATGAGCTAATGAGGTTAGAAAAAGCATCCTTTGCATGGAGGGCAAACAAAGGAAATGCCTATAATTGGAAGTTTCTATATTTGATCCTGGTAGTTAGGGAACCACTAGAGTTTGTTGAAATAAGGAGTTGACATCAGATCTATGCTGTAGGAAGCACTCTTTGACAGTTGAATCGTCTGAGAGACTTTGTAGCAGGCTACTATTGCAATTACCTGGAGGGAGGAAGATTTTAGAGGACTGCACTTGCTGGTGACAATGTCTGGGGAGAAGGGGACTAATTAATGTAACAATTAAGGAGGGGAAGCTTATGATCTTGGCAGAGAAGGGATATGGTGAGTAAGCAGTCAGGAAGACATCTTGGTTAGGAATTGGAGTAGTTTGAGGACAGCAGTACCCTCCACAGTAATAGGGAAGGTTGGAATTGGAAGAACTGAAGGTTGAGGGAAAATAATGAATTCTGTTTGGGGCATGTTGAATTACTGAACATCTCGATATAAATTGTCTAATTGACATCTGGGGGGTTAGGAGAGCTTAGAACTGGAAGGGTAGATTTTGAGAATCATCAGCATGTTAATCATAATTGAATCAATGGGAACTGACATCAGATTAAGTTCTATCATGTACTAAGTGGGTTCTCAAAAGTTCTTCCAACCCCTTTGATCATGAGGTCAAAATTTCAAATAACAAGCTGTTTAAAATTTAATGAAGTAAATTTTGACAGATGTAATCTATATAAACAAAAGCTCTTTAGGAAGAGTTCTCCATTTTTAAGAATGCAAAGAGGTCCCTGAAACCAAAAAGTCCATTTATTCTAGTCTATAACCTTAACAATTTCATAGAATCAAATCTAGATCTTGAAAAGGGGGTTCTTCTAATGATGGCAAGGCATCAAATTTGTGTTTCACTTGAATTTGTAAGGCAGGGAGCTGAGCATAGGGGACTCCAAGGACTTAGGGTATTTGGTCTCCAGCTTGTCCTTTTAGGTTTGGTTGAATTTAGATGCATTAGAAGATGCACACATGCATCTATGGTAATTTTTATGTATGGATATATGATAGAAAAAGCATCATAGTGCAATGGCCAGAGCCAGCCAGCCCTGATTACTAATATTGCTAATATCTGTGGTTACAAAGTAATTCTCTGAAGACTATAAACTTGACTTAAACCAATGAAAGATAAGTATTATAAATTCCTCCCTGAAATTGAAAGGTTTCAGAAGAGAAGAAAACCTCAATGTAAGTTTTATATATTTACTTTAGTAGATGCATAGGCAGGAGTATGGGAGCAGAAACAGTTTGAGCAAGGCACATAGATGGGAAGAGGGAGAGTGACTAGATCTGAAAAACAAATTGTGGAGCTTCTTGGAAAAATAGATCTTTTAAAAGGAAAAATTGTAATATCTACTTAAAAAGGACTCCATATATATAACTTTAAAGTAGAAAAAGTGGGTTTGGGCTTGGAATTGGATTCTACTTTTCAATCAGACTCTTTAATGAATCCAGATAAAAAAATTAATCGTTGACTCAAACTCAGTACCTCCAAAGTTATAGTTCTTTAAAATTAAAAGGGGAAATGAAATGCTCTTGCCTCTTTAGATATAGTCCTTCAGTGCTTTCACTTGACATAGACCACTTACCAGGAACATCCATGTGCTAGGCTTCATGGGATTTAAAACAAGGATTGGGGAAAGACTTATCTAGTCTCAGATGTTGTGACTTTACTGAGGTCAGACAGGTGGGATTTGAACTTTCATTTGGTTTCCTTTAACTTTAAAGGTCTCTGTCATAGAACCCTTACTGTGTGTTCTTCAATGGGTAGATTTTGAAGGTCCTTCTTAAGAGTTTCTAATTTTAGGGCATTAGACTTGCAGTACCTTTAAAGACATCTATATAGCTGTAAGAGTTCAGGGATGCTATAAAAAACTCAGATCATTTAAAGGAGCTGAACTATGGAGCAAATTCTTAGAAACCAGTCTCTGTTGTGGGAGAAGAGAAACAAATGGAATGATTTGATTTCATGGATAACAAACTGAAAGTCTGATCAATTAGGAATTATCTAAGGTTTATTAATTGCCCTTTCTATGAATTCATTCAAAGACTGAATTTTTTAATTCCTAGCTAATTGCAGCTATGGACATAGGAGGACTATGCAATATTGTCATTTTACAGTTTTTAAGTATATTTAGAAGGGCTCAGGAATATTTAATCTACCACTTTGTTCCTAGGACCCAGAATTTAGACTGCTACTGTTGAGCTACCTTCTGGGGGGTGGGGGAAGGGAAGGGAATAAGCATTTATAATAGTTCTACTCTGCCAAACCTGCAATGTCTGATGCTGTCCAGCTTTTGAACTTTTTAATTTTAGCACCATTATCTGCCCCTTGCCCTGCCTTAGGCAGCCTGGGAAACTAGAGACCTGGATGGGGAAAAAGTCTCAACAAATGACATAATAGATAGGGAACACAAGGGGAACTTGTGCCTCATTGCATAAACTCCCTGTTCATGTGAAAAAGCCAAGAAGTCTTTTTATGTAGCAAAATGCTGTGAAACAGAGTAGACCAAACACTGACCTGTGCATATTTGCCTTCCCTTACATGGTTTACTAGCATGTTGGACATTAATGTAGATAAAGAAAAATGAGTACACCAACCAACTTGTCCTTCTGAACATTCTTTTGCAACTGACCCCTCTCCCCCTTCCCTTTGGGGAGGATAAACAATTCAATAGCGATTGGACTTGAAGTCAAGGGACCAAAATTTGTCTCATTTCTGCTGCTTTTATAGTTGTGCAGTCTGGGAACTCCAACTTTAGTTTATTTAAGAATTTGTAAAATATTAGATGAAAACAGATTAGATGGAAGTAGTTTGTGGTCAACTTTCTCCTTACCTCTTTCCCATTTCTGAGCTCTTGTATTCTCCTTTTCCAGTTCCTTTTCCTTCTAGAGGTGCTTTATTGTCATTCAGTCATGTGCAACTCCCCATTTGGAGTTTCCTTGGCAAAATACCAGTTTTATCATTTATTTCCTTTTCCAACTTCCAGGTCGTCCAGCTAATAAATGACTGAAGCCTGATTAAGGGGGGAGATCTTCCTGTCCCCACACTATCACTGTACCACTTAGCTACATGACTAGGGCTGCTATAACATTTTTCTCTCAATATTTTGCCAGTTAAAGTTAGCTTTATCTAACATAAATATCCTGTGTTCTTGGATTCATCCTCATATTTGATAGGATATAGTTTGTCTGTATTGAATTTTTTTTTTCCTCTTTAGGTGGTCCACCAAACTGTCCTGGAGATGGAGAGGGAATAAGGGGAAGAGTTAAACGCTGTCGAACTGAGGAAACTAATATCTGTGAAAAATGTTGTGCAGAGTTCTTCAGCCTTTCCGAATTCTTGGAACATAAGAAAAATTGCACTAAAAATCCACCTGTCTTAATCATGAATGACAGTGAGGGGACAGCACCTCCTGAGGTCTTTACAGAAGTTACTCCAGCTCCAACAGAGAATTTTCCAATCGAACGTTTGGAAAGTCAGGGCAATAAAGACAGTCATTCAAAGAATTGCACTGGTTCTGTGGACAAGAAAGAAAAGTCTGGTGTGGAGGCAGGAGCCTATCTGAAAACAGAGCCCACGGCCCCTCCTACACCCCATGGGATAAGCTATTTACCAAAAGGCAAAGTTCCTAACACTAATGTGACTTTACAAACACTACGGGGAACCAAGGTAGCTGTGAATCAAAGAAGTGCTGATGCTGTGTCTTTACCAGTCCAGGGTTTTGGCACCTTCCCCATGATCCTGGAACAACTAATGAGTCTCCAGCAACAACAACTTCAGCAAATCCAGCTCACTGAGCAGATCCGTGTACAAATGACCATGATGGCTACCAGTGGCCAGCACCCATCAGTCTCTCATGGCTCTGATGCTTTGAAAACACTGGGTACTCATATGTCCCAGCATCTTTCCACTGCTTTGGCTTTAGTTGGACAAAAGGCTGGAACCCAGAGCCTGTCACTGGAATCCTTGAAACAAAACAAACTACCTCATGCTAATATAGGTATCCCAACTACTGGCTCAGTGGCCTCTGGGCTATCATCTTTCTCTTTAAAGCCTGATACAAACAGGATTCTTCCTAATACGATGTCTCGTCTTCCAAATCCTTTACTACCTCAGTCTTCTGGCTCAGTTCTTTTCCAGAATACATTCCCTTCAGTATCTTCTGTGTTGGACTCATCCAAGAAAGGGAAGGGGAAACCTCCCAACATCACTGTTTCCGAGAGCAAACCAAATGCTGAGGAACCCTTCTTCAAGCACAAATGCAAATTCTGTGGCAAGGTATTTGGAAATGACAGTGCCTTGCAAATTCATCTCCGATCCCATACTGGGGAGAGACCATACAAATGCAACATCTGTGGCAATCGCTTTACCACTAAGGGGAATTTGAAGGTTCATTTCCAACGCCATAAAGACAAGTATCCCCAAGTAAAAATGAATCCCCACCCAGTCCCTGAACACCTGGATAGCCTGACAAGTACCAATGGGATCTCATGTGGTCTATCTGTACCCATGGATGAATCAAATATGATTGTGGACAGCAAACCTCCCCTGACCACTGGAACTCCTTCCCTAAGCTTACCTCAGAGTTTGTCTTTGACCCCCAAAGACTCACTTGGTGCTTTTCCCAGTGATCTGCAGTCCAGGCCTTCCCCAGAGAGCGAAGGAGGTTCCACATCTTCTGGTGTGACCAGTCACGAATCTGGGACAGAGCAGAGCATGAGTTCCCCACAGGCTGGTAGTAGCATTGATGGTTTCTCAGGCAGTGGGGCTGCTGAGCAGGGGTCTGAGACTTTGAAGTTACAACAGCTGGTAGAAAACATTGATAAGGCTACTAGTGACCCCAATGAATGTATCATCTGTCATAGAGTTCTAAGCTGCACAAGTTCTCTGAAAATGCATTATCGCACTCATACTGGGGAGAGACCATTCAAATGTAAGATCTGTGGCAGAGCATTCTCCACAAAAGGGAATCTTAAGACTCATTATGGAGTTCATCGAGCCAATACTCCTTTAAAAATGCAACATTCTTGCCCCATTTGCCAAAAGAAATTTACCAATGCAGTAGTGTTGCAGCAGCATATTCGAATGCATATGGGTGGCCAAATTCCTAACACCCCTATGCCTGAGAATTCCTGTGATCATGTTGATATGGATCCAGCTGTTATCAATGAGAAAAATGGAGATGTTCTTGCCAGTTGCATTGATGATACTATTGAAAGCATTGTTGACATGGAAGACTTGGACTCCCAAGATGCTCCTAGTGGTTCATCTAAACCATCTACTCCATTTACTGATACTCAGTCAGAAATTCCACCTGTGGCATTTACCAGCATCTCAGTATTAGAGGGCCCAGGGAAAATGGGCAATCCATCTCTGAGTCTTCAGCGGCAGAGTAGCCTGAAGTCAAGTTCTGCAGAGAGTGATGCTATGACCAATGACTCCTCATCTGTAATGGGAGATCAAGATTACCAAAATGGTCGAAGTCCAGAGTCTGCATCATTCCAAGCATTATCTCCAGCAAATAGTCAAGCTGAAAGTATTAGGTCCAAGTCACCTGGCTTAATCAATCATGATGACATGGGGAGTAAGATTGAAGGACCCGAAAACCCTCCAGCAGAAATTGAAGGTGATGGTGCTTTGGATTTAACTTATGCCAATATTGGCCGAAAGGTCATCAAGGAAGAACCTGGGTTAAATTTTACAAATGGGGAGTATGGTAGGTATTTATTGCTGCATAGGGAGAAAAAGCCCTGATTTTTAAAAAGAGCACTTCATAGAATATCAGTCACTGAATCTCTTATTAAGGAAACCTCATAACCTCATTAATTCTAATCCTAGCCATACTTGAATAGAAATTCAACTACATCAGAGAGTTGGCAAACAATAGCTGTATGACTTGCCTCCTGTTCTTTTTTTTTAACATGATCCATGATCTAAAAGTGTTTTTTAAAAAAACCCTCTTTTTTGCCAGTCCCTGAACTTAATGTCATCAAGCAATCATCTTGATTTTTAGGTGAAATTTCTATTGCTAGAGAGACAGTTATATTCATGTTAAAATATCTGGGCTTTCTATAGAGCCTTACATTTTTTTACATGTATACAGGATGGGGTCAATTTTTATCATTTGATTTTTATCCCATCCTGCCCCCCTCTCCCCAACATGATCTCATTTTCCCAGGGACCCCTTAGGAGGGTTCCCAAGAGTTTCAGCTTTTTTTTGTAAAGACATCACTAGCCCAAGATCTCACAGGAATTATTGGTGAAATTTGTTTCAGCTTAGTACCCTATGGTACCACACATCTTTGCTGTTTAGGGCTAGGCAGTTTTTAAACTGAAATCTTTTTTTTTTTTTTTTTTTTTTTTTTTTTTTTTTTTTTGGCAAGGCAACACCCAAGGTCACATAGGCAATTATTAAGTGTCTGAGGCCAGTTTTCAACCCCTGACTCCAGGGCCTGTGCTCTAACCACTGATTCACCTAGCTTGCCCCCCCCCCCCCTTCAGATACATCAAATGGTCCTAATCCTGCTTTCTTGGACCAAGCAGACTCAATCCCAATTGAGTTCTTTACTTAGTCTAAGATCTAGGATGAAATCTTGTCTTCAGTTACTGTTTTTTGTTTTAATTTATGCTAGGCTTTATCAGTACTCTTGTGATGGTCCTTTTGTATGTATCATATCAGTATCCCAGGAAGTGAAGGTTAATTTCATCACAAGATTAAAACCATCCCCAGGTTGTTTTAAAAAGTTCTATTTTGCTAAATCTTTTATTTTTCTTCAGACACTTAAAGGATATTTGTTAATTTACCTTAAAATATACCTTAATATTATCTAATGCATTTTTATTTTCTTGTCTTTTAGGTCGAGGTAGTATTCCTCCTACCTTTATCAGAGTTCCACCAGCCTTGATCAAAGCTGAAGGTCCTGGAGATCGACCCCTAAGCAGTAGCCCATTTTCTGGACCTCCTGCTTTGTCCCCAGGGGTGGCCCCCTTGATAGTGGCTCCACCTCGACGTACTGCTAAGCAGCATATTTGTAACACTTGTGGAAAGAACTTCTCATCAGCCAGTGCTCTTCAGATCCATGAGCGTACTCATACTGGTGAAAAGCCTTTTGCTTGCACCATTTGTGGAAGGGCCTTTACAACCAAAGGAAATTTAAAGGTAAATAAGTATTTCAAATGAAGGGAAAGAAGGAAATGAAAGTCAAATCAGCAGGCATTCAAATAGAGCCTACTATTTGCCAGACTCTGTATGAAATTATAAGAATATAAAGAAAGGCAATGTTAGTCCGTACTTCTAAGAAATTATGAATAAGTAAGATATATACAAGACAAACTGAGATCTCAGAATGAAGTCATTGGGAAAGCAATGTATAAGGGACAGCCAATGAAAATGCAGTAAGTGCAAGGAGAAGCCAGTGTCACTTCATGGAGGTGAAGAAAAATTGTAAGACTGGAAGGAGCCAGTTTTTATGCATTTTTAAAAAGCCTAACAATGGATTTTAAATTTGATGCTGGAGGTGATAGGGAGCCACTGTAGTTTATTGAAAGATTAGCTCACATAAAGCTGAATTGGAAGATGGGACTAGCTAGCATGGGGAAGATACTTTATAGGAAGATACTTTATAGTCAGAAGAGAGGAAGAGGAGACTTGCTTATGCAAAGTATTAGAAAAGCAGTCAATGGGATTTTATAACAGCTTGAATATGAGTAGTGAGGGAAGAGTCTTGAACTGATTATTTCTAGCTGGGTAACTTAAGAGGATAGTGACGCTCCTGGACAGTAAGTCAAGTTAAGACAAGGGTAGGATTTGGGGGTAAAGAATACTGAGTTGACTTTTGGAAATATGGAGCTTGAGATATCTAGGCATTTGTTTTGATTTGTTGACTAAGTAGAGACTGTAAGACTTGGAGATAGGAAAGGTAAGGGTTAGATAAGTAGATTCAAGAATTAGCAGTATAGAGAATTGAATTCATGGGAGTCAAGGAGATCTCAAAGAGGCCAGAACAGATTATAGAGGGTTAGGTGAAGGGCAATTTTAATTAGCAAATAGAATTATATCAATGGGACTGGGAGGTTTCCTTAGAAAGAACTCTTATTAGATTGTTTTAAAAAATTATAATCCTGAATCATTATATACTTCAAAATTTCAACAAGACAAACAATTTCATTCCTGGGTGAGATTTATCTCATCCAACTAAAGTTAATATATCTGACTTTTGTAGTTATATAGCATTTAGGGATTTATTTGATTTCTTTTCTCTTTCACTAGGTCCATGTTGGAACTCATATGTGGAACAACTCTGCCCGACGTGGAAGGAGACTATCTATCGATAACACCATAGCATTGCTGGGTAATGATGTCAAGAAGGTATCTGAGATGTTTCCAAAGGATATAGTCCCTCCTGCAGTGAATCTTGATCCCACGGTTTGGAACCAGTATGCAGCCGTGATTAACAATGGCTTAGCAATGAAGACTAATGAGATATCCGTGATTCAGAGTGGTCCTATCCCTGCACTACCAGTTCCTATCAGTGGTGGAGGATCTGTAATGAATAATGCCCCAGTTTCCAAGATAGATGGGTCACAGTCTGGGATTAACCCTGATGTTATGGAGAAAGCTAGTGCTACTGACAGTGTCCCAAAACATCAATTCCCTCACTTCCTGGAAGAAAACAAGATTGCAGTCAGCTAAAAAGGAACCTGGAACACACAGGCGAAGCAAATATACACTTTAAGAAAAAAATCTAACCCAACTTTCTGGGCTTTTTGTTTTGTTTTTTATGTGCAAAATGACTGTAGTTGTCTTTATACTTGGGCAGTTCTACAATCATGGTGTTGGCTTTGCAAAAAAAAGAAACACAATTTAGGAGTTCTTTTATTTGGAAAGAAGATGCGGGTCTTGCAAAGTAGTTTTGCTATTCGAACTATAGTCTTACACAAGCTATAGGAGTTGTACATCCAAAGATTAGTATTTTCTCCACTAAAGGTGCTGCTTATGAGCTTTGTTAACAAAGTGAGACAAAAGACAACCCTGAGCAGTAATGAAAAAAGAAACAAAACTAATTTACGATGGGCTACTGTTTATGCGGGTAAATATTGTAGAAGGTCTGCCATCCTTTTTTTAGTTTTAGACTTGCTTGTGGGGTTTTTTCTCACTTCTTGAATGTAATTTTTTTTTTTGTAAACTAAGGTTGTAGAATGAGGACTCTCAACCTTTGCATCTGAAATAAATGGAAAGGCCTTTATTTACTGGACTTTGGTCAGTCCCTAAGGAATTAATGTTATGTGTTGGTTGCTGCTCATTTAAGAACAATTCAGCTAGCACCCTAAGAGTGCCAAAGCTAGCATTTCAGGGTTTTCTCACCACTTTAATAACTAAATACCAAAGGGGAAATTTCCTCTCTTGCATCCCCCTTCCCTAACAAGGGGTTCTCAGGTAACAATTTGACTAGGCAGTGCCTGCCTTGTGGTGGGGGGTGAGGAGGGAAGAGCATTCCCATTTTCTGTCATTCATTTCACTGTTAACTCTTATGCCAAGGTCAATAAGGATTTGTGTGTATTGGATGAAGGTTTATGGATATGGACAAGAAGAGTCCTGGAGTCTAAGCTTTAATTTATCTACCTCATTTTTTTTTCTTCATAGCTGTAGTATCTATTTTTCTACAAATATGACCACTGAACTGAAACTGCTTGTTCCCATGCACTAACGAACAACAAGTTGATATATTAATGGGAGCAACTGAACTTGGATGACTTTTCGTCCTTATTGTATCTGATTTGTACATGTAATAAAATGTAAAGTTAAAGATTAAACATGACTATAACGTGACTCTTGGGCGGGGAGGGAAGAAAGGAGAACCCTGACTTGTGTTATGGGAAATCATTGAGTGCTACCCCCTAACCATGGAAGGTCAAGAAACTAAATGTGGATCAAGATTGCTAGTAATTTGTATAAATCAGGCTGTATTACCTTATCATTCTGTGCATATGAGCTTTTTGCCAAGTTGTGCCTTCCTTTCCTCCTGGACCTGTAAGAGAACACAACAGTACTTGTTTACACTGTGAAGGGGATATTGTTACATTAAAAAAAAAAAAACCAAGGATACCAAAGGCATTGTCATTGTTAAGTTTCTGCCTTGTGAATGTATGACCTGAGGAGAAATTCTATCATTTTGTGTACCTGCTGATGTGTTTCTGTTTTTTGAAAATAAACTTGGGATGGCTTTTTCATGTGGTTTGCAGGTTTTTCCCTCTAATAAAAGACTTATTTGACTTCCAAGCACATAGTAGGTCATCAGTACATTGATACATGTATTCTAGATCTCTATTTAAATATAGTTTTGAAATAACTGAAACTGCTTTATAATCTTAATCCTCTGGAGTAGGTGTAGTTCTACCAATCTTGGAGTCAGAAGGATCCGAGTTCAAATCTGTCTTGATGATTTGTTAGCTGTGTGAACTTTGATCTGATTGACTGCAATAGACTGTTTCTGGAGAAGGCGAGAAAAGGTGACTTAGCACAGCACCCCCTCACTCACTTGTGTAGTTCACTTGCTTATGGCATCCCCTCCCTGATGTCTTAGTCTTTGAGAACAAAGGACAAATATCCACTAGTCATGTTTAAGAAATGTTTAATTTTGTACCTGAATCTTGTCACATTTGCCCATTTGATAAGCATGCTTAATCACTGTTCCATGGAATCAAGGTTCATTTGATCAGTTAAGTCAATGTGAATTTTTATTTTGTATCAGTTCATATAAATCTCTAGTATTTTTGAAATTGCCCCTTTTGTGTTTCTCAGGGCAAAATAGTATTATATAAAATATTGCATTTCACTATTCCCTAATTGACCAGAACCCCTTTATTGTCGCTGTTAGACCAAGGTCAATAAGGATTCATGTGTATTGGATGAAGGCTTATGAATATGAACAAGAAGAGTCCTGGAGTCTTAATGTTTAGTTTAAAAAAAAAGTAAATGGGTCTTTTTCTTTGACTTTTTTTGAGGGGGGGTACCAACTAATCCTAGGTCAAAGGGTTTGCATAATGTAATTTTGGAGCATAGTATCTATTTGCTTTCCAGAATGACCTTACCAGTTCACAGCTCCTATTGTCTATTAATGTGCCTGTTAACCTGCAACTCCCACTTTAGTCAAATTTGCAAATCTGGAGTCTGATCAGAAGCTTTTATCAGAGTTGCTTTAATTTGACTAGTGATTTAGATAATTTTCATATGGTCTTTAATAGCTTGAATTTCTTAAAACTTGTTCACAGTTGGCTATCAATTGGGAAATGATATTTTGTAGTGTTTAATATTGTTAATAAATCTTTTTCCAACTACAAGTAAATGTAGTTAACAATCATTTGAAATTATTATGAAATTCTTCATGTATCTTTGAAATTAGACCTATTCGAATTTGCTACAAAGAGGATTTCACCATCATTGGCTTCCTTTCCAATTTTTGCTGCATCAGTTGTGTGCAAAAAAAGAAATTAAAATTAGCCTTTTATCTTATGTGTGTTTATTTGGTCACTGATCATGGTTACAGTGCTCTTCATTAACAAGGCACCAGGACAAGAACAAGGTAGTCAAGCACTGAAGCTTTTCCTTTTACCTCTAGAAAGTAGAGCACCAAGGGAAATCAGTACTTTAGGAAGCTCAACAAAGTGCCATAAAGATGACTTAAAGCAGCCCTTGCTATATCGGAAATAGTTAAATTTTAGATTTTTTTACTAGTCAAATATTTAGTAGACATTTTCTTGGTCCTCATCTCTGGTGTGAAAAGATTAATCATTCTTGTCTACAAAGCATGTTCGAGGTTAAGAGGGGAGGAGAGAAGGACTGAATGTGTTCTTAGAATAACACCAAGAACTCTTAACCAACAGTGCTGAGTCGAGCTCAAGGGTCTGGGTGGGTGGTAACTGATAAGAGAATGAAGGGAATTCATATACTTCAAGAAATGAGAAAACTGGGAATGTACCTCTGTAAACAGATGGGTGAATTTGAGCTTGGAAATTCCCTAACCATCTGTTACTGATTTTTATAGTAGTTGTGTGAGCTCAGAAAAAAAAGGAAAATTATTAAAATTAGTTAACCTGAGCAAAAAGTGTTGTATTCCGTCTCAAAACAGGAAGGGTGCCTAAAGACAGGCTTTGGAAAGACCTGAATTGGTTTTCTAGGTAGTTTGAGAAGTTCATTAACAAACTGGGTTATGTTGTAAGTTTGTATTGAGAAAGACTGGATTCATTCACTTCCCTTTTCAGCCTAAAAAAAGCTTACCTTTCACTGAACCACTATTGTAGATGTCTGTCACTGTAATCTGGCCCCTTTCCAAAATGAAGACATCTCTCACCACATGCACAGTTCTAACCGTTTCCCCTCCAGGTGTTAACCACTCCTGAGATAGAGGACACAGGAGAACTTGGCACCATATCTGACAGCATCACCCTACATAGATCTTGGGTTGATCCCCACTCAAGTGGTACTGAGGGTGAGTGGCAGGGAAGCTGGAAGTCATGCATCAGATCAGCTCTTAAACTGATGTCAGCATGTATTATCAGCATGAAAGACTGTATCCTGACTTAGTTACATTCTCCTCTGATGTCTTCCCACCTCACTAGTCCATGAGTATACCGAGGATTTTGCTACTTCAAACAAATCTAGAGTCGTCCTGTCAACAAATATGCCCCAAGAAAATCTCAACTAAACCGCTGGAATTGGAAACCAACTAATGTTAGAGCTGGGAGATAATTTAGAGATCATTCAGCCCTCTCCTTTTAAAGCTAGAAAACCCAGGGTCCAGAGAAATAAATTGGAATTCCAACCTAATTTTTATTCCTGACACACTCAGATTCTATAAAATCCTGTTTTTTTGAAAGTGTTCTATGTACTACTTTCTTTAATTCAATACCAATGTGTAAGTATCCGATTGTACTTTAGCTGAGACATGTAAAGTGTTGTGACTTGATTATAAGGGTTTAAGTAGTTTTAAGATTCAAATTCAGGTATGCATTTTCTCCAGTGTAACCTTGTACAAGCCATCTAGCGTCCATCAATGGACCTCTGTTTCCTACCCTTTGTATTAAGGGATTAGATAAAAAAAAAATCTTAGATCCCTTCCTATTCTAAATATTGTGAATAATCGAAGTCATTAAATTTATGGTGGGCAGTAGTAGCAACATTCTAGTTTTCTGACTATTTGCATGAGAAATCAGCCATGGTAAGGCAAAGAGATAAGTGGGTGATCATTAAGTTTGCTTAAGTCATCTTTATCCACATATACAGAATAGTCTCTATTGAAGAGAAACAAAGATTGGAAATGCAGCACTGGAGCCTTTGCTATTCTACCAGGTCATTTCAATTCAGTGAATCATTAAACCCCTAGTGTATACAGAATACTGTGCTAGGTACTGGGGGAGATACAGAACACATTAAACAGGATTCTGGAGCTCCTACTAATAACCTCATTTATGAAAAGAACATTGAAATAGAGCACTTTTAAGGTCTTATTCTTTCATTATCTTTATGATTAGAGGGATAGGGAAGTGAAGCCTAGGATTCCATTGATATGTAGTACCCTTTGGTGAAGAAACTCCCTCAGTTAATGCATGTCAGCAACAACTCAAACTTGAGTTACCTAGATCAATTTTTTAGGTTAGTGACCTGCCCAGGATCACATGGTATTGTATCAGAGGCTGGATATCTTTCCTGGCTGAAGTTGGTTCTCTATCCAACTTGTCCATTACCTCCCAGAATATTCATAAGTTCATTAGAGATAAGTGCTATAAGGGACCCCAGGGAGAAAAGTTCATAACATAATTGAGGAAATCTGCCTAATCAAGCTTTCTTGATCACTATTGAAAGAAGACCCAGCAGTTAAGTATTTGATCACTAATTTTATAACAAAGGGACACCTGTGATTCATAGCTTATTTCACCTCTATTCCCTGTGAGACAGCTTCCAAAGTTTTATCCCTATTTCATTCAGAGGAGATAGAAATTTTTCTCTTGTTTCTTTAGCTTTAGTTTCAAAGATACTAAGATGTTCATACCTCCAAAAGTTCTTAGTTCCAATATACTGCTACTGATTTTTGTGAATTGTGGAATGCAGTAACCTCTGAAGAATCATAGCTGACCCAAAGATTTCTAGACCTCTTAGAGTCACCTAATCCACACCTCTCATTTTGCAGATAAGAAACTGAGGCTCAAAGAGAGCAAGTGTTTCGCCCAAGGTTATACAAGTCATATATAGGACAACAAAGATTCAGTTTCAGGTCTTTGAACTTGAAATCCAGACAGCTGTCTTGGAAACAGTTGCAATGGACTATCAAACTCATGTAAGCCTGGAAAAGAAGATAAGCAACAGGGCGGGCGTAAGGGGGCAGCTAGGTGGCACAGTGGATAGAGTACTGGCCCTGGAATCAGGAGGACCTAAATTCAAATGTAATCTCAGACACTTAATAATTGCCTAGCTGGATGACCTTGGGCAAATCAACCCCATTGCCTTAAATAAAATTTAAAAAAAGAAGGTGGGTACCATGGCTTGCTTCTGAACAAATTTACTTATCAGATTAAAATGAACATTTTGACTACCAAAATAATCCCCTTGGAAAAATAAATACTTATTCCAAAAATGCTGACATTCCTCATGTCTCCCTACATTTGGGGAATGTTTCTTTGGCTTTACTCTGATAATCAGTGTACAAATTGCCAAAGAGGCATAAAGGGAGATCAGGGAAGAGAGATGCATGTGTTTATTCTAACTTTAGAAAAAACTCATTATGAAGTATAGACTATAGGGGGGAGCAAATGGACTGTACCCTGAGGCAGAGAAAAACTAAAAAGAAAGATAATGCTCCTCATTCAGAGAATGTCTCATTTTAAAAATCAGAATGATTGTTCAAATCATCCATTCACCTCATTTATCAGCCTCCAAAAAACATTTTGGCTTTTTCAAAAGATCTAGTATATTCTTAAAGGATATGCACCATATAAATACTTGCTATTATCTTCATTATTATTGTTGTTATTATCCTTAAGGAGATTCAAGGCACTGATATCTCCAAAGAGGAGATCCAAAAATGTTTAGAGTAGAGCAGCCTAATTGGAACAAGTGTCCACCCTTTTAGGATAGCTACTTTGAGAAGGATAAAATTCCTTTGGTTAACATCAATTCTTGAATATTAATTTTTGTTAAATGAGCATCATTTTTATTGTTTTCTGTTTTTACCCTTATACATAGACTTCTTTTACCTCATATATATATTATATAAAATGATAGTCATCCTTTTTTCATTTTATGAATGGGTTGCTTTTCTGAGAAAAGTAGATTCACTTAAGTTCATTGGAAAAGAACCTTTTAACAGTGTGATAGCTCAGATTATTTGGAAGGGATGTCTCCTTTTTAGTCAGATATGTCTGATGTCAAGGCTAACTGTAAAACCTAAAAAGGAAGTAAAGTGTCTTCACTTTTACAGGAAATTGTTTCATCAAAGTTAATTCCACAAATAAAAATCACCTCATGCTTCAGGTGCAAAATTTTTTTTTTAGGTTTTTGCAAGGCAATGGGGTTAAGTGACTTATCCAAGGCCACACAAGTAGGCAATTATTAAGTGTCAGGTTGGCTTTGAACTCAGGTACTCCTGACTATCCACTCTGCCACCTAGCCACCCTGGAACATCTTTTGAATGAAAGTAGGATTTAAAAAAACTAAATATCTCTTGGAAAAAAGTTCACTTCTGTCTCATTCAGGAACCAGTAAATGATTTTATTCAGATCATGCAATATGTATTAAGGTTGAGCAAAAATGATATTCAATAGACAAATTTTACTTTATTCAAACTGAAATTTCTCCTCCTAGATAATTTAGATTGTTCATTTCCTTTTTTTCTTCTGTATGAGGTTGGTACCTATCCAATATAGGCCATGCCAATGATGAAAGGATCCACAAAGAGAAGGCTTGTTCTTTCTCTGTGAATGCCTAATTGTTCTTGTTTTCTGGTTATGATTCTTCAACTGCAATTTTGTTCAAAATTTCTCCCTCTGCTTTCTGTTGCATCTTATTTGTTCCTCCAATCCTCAACTTTTAATTTCTTCATTCTGATTTCAACATAGGAAATTGAGGCCATGCTATTACATAAGTGGATAATTTTGAAGGAATATTGCTATATCACAGAGACCTTTAATCTCACTTCTTTTCCACAAGTAATATAGCAAAGTGAAGTTTTCTTATCTGTCAAATAAAGGTTTTGATCTTCTAAATGATTTATTTTTAGATTTTTCAAGGCAATGGGGTTAAGTGGATTGCCCAAGGCCACACGGCTAGGTAATTAATTAAGTGTCTGAGGTCGGATTTGAACCCAGGTACTCCTGACTCCAAGGCTGGTACTCTATTCACTGCGCCACCTAGCTGCCCCGAAATACATGTATTTATTCCTAGCTTTAGAAAAAAAAAATCAGGAAGTATAGACTATATGGGGGAGCAAATGGACTGTATCCTGGGACAGAGAAAAACTAAAAAGAAGGATAATGTTCAGAATGTATACTGTCTGTGGAAAGGGGAAAATGGGGCAGCATGACAAGTCTTTTGAGGGATTCTTTGGGTCTACCTAAGTAGTTTATGAGGCAGATAAAAAATATAAACTAAAGACTGGCAACAGGCCCCAGACATATGGGCCCAGGCAGTTTGACTGGAATAGTCTAATACTACTTATCTCAGACCATAATTACATTAGGTAGAAGCCCCAAAAGTAAGAAAAAAAAAAGAATTTCTCTTGATGGCATTAAAAAAAAAGCTTGACATGGCAGCAGCACAGAAGAAAATTCCCTATTAAACTATGACTTAACTTAGTATTTCTTGGTCTTTTCATCTGTAGTATCTTCATGGAAGTGATCATCTTCTCTGAGATGTTCCAGAGGCTACTTCCTGACACAAAGGCTCCACCAACTGAGAAAAAAGAACCCCTAAACTTAAAAGTCACCAGGTTTGTAAAGTTCATTTCTCATGATTGTTCTGTTTAACCTGTGCTGGTTGGTTTGAGGACAGACTACCCTACCTTGGCTATCCTCCACTCTGGTCTTGGAGTCAGGAGGACCTGAGTTCAAATTTGATTTTAGGCATTCAATAATTACCTAGTTGTGTGATCTTGGGCAAGTCACTTAACCTTATTGCCTTACTTAAAAAAAAAGTACAGGGAGGGCAATTTTAACTCTCTATTGAACAAACTCTAGGGGTCCCTTATAACTTCCAGAATCAAATGTAAATCTTCTATGTCTTTTAAAGCCCTTCATAAACTGATCCCTCTCTACCTTTCTAGACTTCTTACACCTTACTCCCTTCTAAATATGCTAAATTCCTTAATGTTGCTTTACAAGCCACTCCAACAAGAATAACAGCAAAAGCAACAAATAACATTTATATAGTATTCCCTATGCAATAGATACTGGGATAAACCCTTTATTATCTAATTTGATCTTTACAGCAATCCTGGAAAGTAGGTGATGTTATTATTCCTGTTATGCAGATTAGGAAACTGAAGCAGACAAAGTTTGTATTCTTCAATATAGACCCCATATTTCATGCTAAAAACTTTTTTTATATAAGTTTGGAGTTGTTTTATTTGTTCATCATATCCCTTTCTCACTTTTATTTTAATTTTGTACTAATTTTGATATTTGCTCAAGGAAGACAGTGATCTGACTGTATAGATACTGATTTAGGATTGACTTCCACACTAGTAATGAGTCATTTCCAGGCTATTAAAATATAATCAATTTAATTTTTTATATTAATAATACTACTTTGAGCACCATAATACAAAATGACCAAAAGTCCCATAACATAAAATTGATTTTCATTGTTCTGGTTGCACAACAAAACCAATTCTGTCACATGACTCTTTTATTTGCTTCTTCAAAGAGAATCTAGAGCTTATCCTTCTATTCAGTTGCAATGCAAGGTTCACAAAACACTTTATATACATTTTTTTTCATTTTTCATACCCATTCCTGAATGTCTAGAAGTAGCCCAAATGTAATGATTATTCATTAGATGTAACATTTTACATCTGGAAGAAGTCTTAGAACTTCCCTCTAGGAGAAGAAAATTGAAGTCCAATGAGAGGGGATATGCATAAGACCATAGTACGTTTTACTAGAAGTAGTTCTGAGAGTAGTATTTATAATCTCAGTTCCCAATTGGTAGCTTCTTTTTCTTCTTCTTCTTTTTTTTTTTTGCAAGGCAAATGGGGTTAAGTGGCTTGCCCAAGGCCAAGTAGCTAGGTAATTATTGTCTGAGGTCAGATTTGAACTCAGGTACTCCTGACTCCAGGGCCGGTGTTCTATCCACCCAGCCACCTTCTCTTTAATAAGGGAATCCCTCTTAGCAGGCAGGCTAATCACTGGTGCTAATAAGCCTTTGCAAAGATGGGTTCTTATTCATTCATTCACTCATTCACTCATTTATTTATTTAGAGACTACTAGACTATCATATGGAAATTGCCTCCAGCTGCATTCAGTATTGGAAACTGTGCTTTTTTTGCATAATTCAAAACCTGTTACCTATTGGATCCAGCAGGATCTAGGGATGCATGGTTCCTCTTAATTTATTGGAATATAGGGTTTAAATAATCCTATTTTGGGGAGTAAGTTGTAAAGAAAACTACTTCTACAAAACACCAGGAACTGAGGCAGCAGCTCACCACAGTTCATGGAAGCTAAGAAGAGAAGAGACAATTATCTATTATACACAGACTTGACTGTGGCTTGGGCAGTTCAGATAATTGTCTTTTCAGTAGATGGACATTGGGGGCAGGAAAGCATATTTGGTATTTATAGGAAGGCCTGAATTATTCCCCACCCCCTCACCAAGGCAAACTGCCAAGGATTAATCTTTCCAATTTCCCAATATTTAGGAAAGGGTGTTACTGTAAAAAAAAAATGAGCAGAGTCCTTCATCATCATATTATTTAACTACCTCAGTTCCAAGATCCACCTTCAGTGAAATTATACTGTAGACAAGCCTATCCTGCCTCCCTTTCTGGAACTCCTTTTCCCTATTCTTTTTTGTTTGTTTGTTTGCAAGGCAAATGGGGTTAAATGGCTTGCCCAAGGCCACACAGCTAGGTAATTATTAAGTGTCTGAGGCTGGATTTGAACTCAGGTACTCCTGATTCCAGGGTTGGTGCTCTAGCCACTGTGCCACCTAGTTGCCCTCCTTTTCCCTATTCTTAAGAGCTTCCACTCATAGCATTTCAACCCCTGTCCCCTAAATGATCTCCTTTTCCTGTTCATTAATATCCATTTCCTCAGAGCCCTGATCTCTGTCTCAATTAAGTCCTTATTACTTACTATGTATCTCTGTCTGTCTAGATTCCAGAGATACCAAGACAAAAATGGAATTATCCCTTCAATGATCTTATATTTTATTTGGAGGAAACATATAATGAAGGCAAAATTGTTAAAGCTTGGCAACTGACTAGACATGTTAGGTAAGAGAGGAAAACCTGAGGAAGACTCTTAGATTATGAATCTAGATAACCAGATTGATTTTTTTTTGACAATGCAAGAGGTCATTCTTCACTTGATTTCTTTCTTATAATATTTTCTTTTTTGATATCTTTCTATTAGCTTTGTTTTTTTACTCTCTCCAGATTATGTTAGCTGTTGTCTTAACTTTTGTCCTTCTCCCTTTCTGAATGAGTCTAGCACCTGGTTCACCTACTTTAATATTCCTGTCGATGCCTCATCAAATGCTAAAATCTTTCATTCCTTCAAATTACTCAGATCTTCTCTACCCCAACTGGTCACAACTTGGATCTCACTACCTCTTTGGTCAAAACTTTGATATTATATACTATGTCTAACTTTCTACTATTTCATCTCTCCCTAAGCCTTATCTTTCTCTTTATCTATCTATCTATCTATCTATCTATCTGTTTGGGGTTTTTTTAGGTTTTTGCAAGGCAATGGGGTTAAGTGGCTAGTAATTTATTAAGTGTCTGAGGCAGGATTTGAACTCAGGTACTCCTGACTTCAGGGTTGGTGCTCTATCTACTTGTGCCACCTAGCCACCCCCCCAAGCCTTATCTTTCATAAACTCATACTCAGCCTAATCATGTCACTAATCTTAATCCCTCTACCCCCTCATAATTTTCTCACACCATTACCTCTGTTTTGACTTTATTTCCTTTCCAATTTTGATGCTATATTAACCAAACTCTCTAATGTCTCTCCTCCTTGTCCTAGTAGTTCCCATCCCTTGCCAAACTCACCTTGGATTACTTCTATCAACTGTCTCTTCTGTCTCTACCCATTTCTTGCTGAACACAAGTACAGGAAGTCATAAAACTCTGTTGAGTTCAATCCAAATTTATATTTGCTAACCTTAACTGGTCCCCCACTGCAGCAAGGCAATCCTTTTATTCCTCCGTAATTGATTTCCCTGAAGAAGTTATTCTCACAAACCTTTTCTCCTCAAATGTTTGAATACTTTCTCCAACTACCCTCCTAGCTGAGGACCTCTACTCTTACTTGACTGACAAATTTGTGTGTAGGAATAAATGACTTGTTCCATACTCAAGCCATATTTTATGTAGAATACCTTTATTACTTCCCAACTTTGGGGGCATCATAGACTTGTGAGTCATAATCTTATATACTATATTTTGCATTGTTTCCTGGACTCTCTTTTCTAATACCTTAGCTATCTACCCCTTCCCTTAGTTTTGTGTCATTTGTAAATGTAATATCTATGACTTAACCCAAGTAATTTTTAAAATATTGAACAGTCCCAACCAATCATGGATCCCTTGGAGCACTCCAGTGGAGACCTAAGTCAAGGTGACATTGAATGATTGACTACTCTTTGAATCTAGCCATTCAAACAATTCCAAATCCATTTAACTGTATTGTTATTTCCTTTTTCTTTATATAAATAGTATACTCTATCAAATGCTTTGCTATATCTAGGTAAACTATCTACTGCATTCTCCTAATGGTCAGTTTTAGTAACTTAGTCAAAAAAGGAAAGAAAGCTGGTTTAGAATTTGTCTTGAGGAAATATTTCTTATTTAAAAGAAACAAGGTAAGAAAAAGTCAGCTGAGTAGGATGGTGATATATATTAAACTGGTATACTCATGTGAGAAATATAGGAATCAGAAGCATGCCAATTTTTTGTTTTGTTTTTTTGCAAGGCAACAAGGTTAAGTGATTTACCCAAGGTCACACAGCTAGGTAATTATTCAGTGTCTAAGGGCAGATTTGAACTTAGGTCCTCCTGACTCCAGGGCCAGTGCTCTATCCACTTCCACACTTAGCTGTCCTTAGTATGCTGATTCTTTGTAATTTCTACTAACTATTCCAAAATTTCACTCTTTTTATCATCCTCTCTAGAAATTTTCCAGAAACTAAAGTTAAATTCACCAGTCTATTGTATGCAGACTCTTTTCTCTTCCTTTTGTTGTTTTCTTTTGGAAAAGGGGGACAACCTTTGTCCCCTTGTACCTTTCCCATTTTCAACTGTCTTTTAAATCGTATTGACAATGGTTTAGCACTCACATCCACCAATTTTCTCAGTATTTGGTGATGTAGTTCAGCTGAGACAGGTCACTAGAATTCATCAAGTATATCTCCTTAACTCAGATACTAATTAGCCGTTAGTCATTTTTATTCTTTATTTTCCAAAGATTAGATTATGTACCTTGGCAGGAAAACTGAAACAAAATCAGAATTTTTCTTTCTTCTTTCTGTTATTGGTTATTGTTATTTCATCTGTTCTAAGCAAGGGTTCAATAACTTCTTTGAGCCACCTTTCCCTACCCCAGAAGTTTTACATTTTCATTGTCCTTACTTCCTTTCATAAGCCTCATCTAATTTTAAACTTCATAACAATCAACATCTATTTTGACAGGATCATGCCATACTCATATGTATTCTCAGTTCCCTATACTTATTTCTATCTTTTGTATAATTTTTTTCAAATCTAAATTGGTCATGGAATTACCTATGTATGCACATTGATCTCTTCAGATAATTCTTATTTTTCCTTTCTCACTGGAATTATTCCCTTATGTATCTTCAGAATGTAATTTTTAAAAAAATTTATTTATTCTTTTTTGTACAATTAATTTTTTTATACATTACTAAAATATTCTTGTTTAATAGTAAACATAATACCCCCTCCCCCCAAGAAAATATAGACATTCATAAGCGATAAAGTAAAGGGGAGAGAAAAAAATTTAAATTTAAAAAATATTAATAATAATAATTGTAGGTATGGCCAGGTGGCGCAGTGGACAGAACACCAGCCCTGGAGCCAGGAGCACCTGAGCCCAAATCCTGCCCCAGACGCCCAACAATCACCCAGCTGTGTGATCCCATGCAAGCTACCCCAACCCCATTGCCCTACAAAAACCAAAAAAAAAGACCAAAAATAAAATAAAATAGTAATAATAATAATAATAATAATGATGATAATAATGATAGTAGGGGCAGCTGGGTGGCAGACATCACTGGCTCTTGAGCCAGGAGCACCCAGGTCCAAATCTGGCCCCAGATACCCAACATTCACCCAGCTTGTGTGGCCCCAGGCAGGCTACCCAGTCCCATTTGCCCAGCAACACCCCCCAGAAAATAATAATAATAAAAAATGTGCTTCAGTCTGTGTTCCAAGACCACCAGCTCTGTCGCAGCTGGATCACATTCTTTAGGATAAGTCCATCACAAAAGTTACTTCCATATTTTTCCACCCTTGCCATTGCTGATCGCAACTCCCTCCACAGAATGTAATTCTTAAAAAATCATTCTTCCTAGGAAAAAATTGTCCTAGAGGTTTACTGGTAAATGTTTAACAACAACAGATTCTCCAAAAATATAAAACATACTTTTAAATTTAATCTGTATTATTAAGATTTTCTCCTTAATTTCTTAAGCTGGATAATCAACAAAACAACCAAGCATTTGCTATCTTCTCAAGTGCAAGTGCTTCCCATGAGTTAGGTCTAACATTTCCCGATTTAACCTCTAGAATTTTAGTCAGGTATCTTATCTTTTTTTTTTTTTTAGGTTTTTACAAGGCAAACGGGGTTAAGTGGCTTGCCCAAGGCCATACAGCTAGGTAATTATTAAGTGTCTGAGACCGGATTTGAACCCAGATACTCCTGACTCCAGGGCCAGTGCTTTATCCACTATGCCATCCAGTCGCCCTGTATCTTATCTTTTCTCTGAATATTTTGAAATCTGCTTTCCCCAAACCTAGAGTACAAGTCAGACTTGCCAACTTTCTTTTCCTTTTTTTGTCATAGATTCAAGAGGAAGTGGTCATTTCTCTCTCCATGGTTCCAATCAGGGTCATCCTGGCAATTACTGTATTTCCCTATGTATAAGACAAACCCTTTTCCAAAAAGTTTTGGATCTAAAAACTGGGAGCATCTTAAACAGTGGTTGTAGATTTTTTTTATTTGCATTTCCTGGTTTTTAGTGCTTATTATCTTTGCACTCATTGCTTCACATTTGTTACTGGTATATTAGGTTACATTTTGCCCCATTCTTCCCAGAAATGGCTCAGAAAAGGTTTTCATACAGTGCTGAATTCAAGTTCAAAATGATCCATTTAGTGATGGAAATCGTGTTGCCGAGCATAAGTTTGGTCCTCCTCCAACTGAGAAAACAATCCAAGACTGGCTAGGAGAAGAAGAAACCCTAGTGAAACGCCATGGCAGAAGAAGACCAAGAGAGGCAAGTCAGACAAATGACCTGATCTTTAGAGAGGGAATTGAAGAGATGGATTGAAGAGCAAAGGGCCATTGGAATTCCTGTGGAATTCCACAATGATAGTTAAGCATGATGCAAGAAGAATTGTTGATGAAAAAGAAGTGACTGTTTTCAAAGGAGGACACAACTGGTGTTTCAGGTTCATGAAATGGGATAGACTAAACATGTGTCCATGCATAAGACTTACCCAGGGAATGCTTGTGATCAACCCAGACCAGAGCACAGTCAGGAAAGTAGTCAGAGCCTCTCCTAAGGCAGTGATTCATCATCAAACACAGATGAGTACTAGCTAATGGATGAGAGTTTTGACAGTGATGAGGAGTTGTATGAATTTTATGATGAATAATAACTTTATTTAAAACATTTTTTTCAAACTTTGGACCCCCAAATTATGGTGTGTCTTATACACAGGGACATACTGTAATTCCTCTAGTAGTGAGAATCACTTCTATTATAGAATTGTCCCATTGGTTCCTCTACTTTTTATAACATTAAATTATAATTGAAATGAATAAAAAATTTATATATTTATAGCTTAAGTCCTCCAATACTACCATATCAT
Source organism: Macrotis lagotis (assembly GCF_037893015.1). NCBI lineage: Eukaryota > Metazoa > Chordata > Mammalia > Peramelemorphia > Peramelidae > Macrotis > Macrotis lagotis. The sequence goes on along the minus strand of NC_133658.1, from coordinate 254,791,168 downwards.
ATCTCCATACTGGGCTTACTATCTATTTCTCAAATTCCTTATTCCTTTCTGTTGAGGTGGTCTGCAGTATACTCTAAAAATAACATACTCACAAATATAAATATTAACAATAACTTTTTTTAAAAAGTAAGATATACCTATTTAGATTCATATTCTAGTCATGGGCTATATCCCACAAAGTTTCGGTAATGAACATGAGATTGAGTTTGTCTTCTTGTATTTGACTCTTCAGTTCCTCTGGATTATTGACTAAAAGTTAGACATTGGTCTATAGACAATTAAGGTCATGAATTTTACTACATGTTCTTCCTATTATTCTTCCTTTATTTTTTTGAAAGATTTTATTTATTTTGAATTTTATAATTTTTCCTCTAATCTTGCTCCCCTCTTCCCACCCCCCACAGAAGGCAGTTTTTAGTTTTTACATTATTTCCATGGTATGCATTGATCTAAGTTGAATGTGATGAAAGAGAAATCATATCCTTAAGGAAGAAATATATAGTATGTGAGATAGCAAAATTACGTAATATGATAATGATTTTTTTTAAATTAAAGGTTCATTGCAAACTTCTTCCAGTACCAGATTTGGTCATTATAATATGCAGGTTTGATTTCTTTGTTATTCTTTGCATTCATATTGTTTTATTAATCATGCATATTATTTTCCTTGTTCTGTTTATTTCATTGTGCATCAGTTCTTATAAGGACATATAAATTCTTACCATTTTTTGTAAAATTATTTCAACTCTGTCCAGGAATCTGTCATCCATCA